>NC_142168.1:73985538-74061369 GCF_029865625.1 Vigna umbellata | reverse complement strand
CTACCTCGGGAAGCTAGTTGAAACACCATGCATGTTATTAAGTCTGTGACCGAGACCATGAAGTTTTTTTTCAAAGCAATGATCATGACTGGATGTCGTTTTCTAAAGTATTATTAGAGGTTGTTGACTGTCTCATAAAAGCAAGAAAAAAGTTTCCGATAACTTCAAATCAACCAAATTAGAAATTGTTAAATTTATCAAAAGATTAATTTCAATGCTTATGATTCCGTTTAAACAATTCAATAATGACATAAACCAGACATTCTTTTCTCCAAATTTTCCAAGCAAAGCAATAGCTTTTTAGAAAAGATATCATTTTTTTTCTGTCTTTTTTTCTTGAAGCTGCTGCTATATATGATTTATGAGCAGACTGAATAGATCACATGGAATTATGGAATGGTGATTTATTTTGTATTTGGTATGAGTAAAGTAAGCATATATGGTCGCATCTTGAACCCGTGAACTTGAAAAGTTTGTCTCATTGTGTATCATGACCTATGTTTTGCAGGTGAAAGGATTGAGGAATATATGGTCAAAATCGACATGAGAGGATGTCGAAGGAACCACTCTATCTCTCATCTCTCCTGATTGGAATTGCTGTTGTTTGTTTTTCCTATTATTTGTAAAACCATTTGTTTTCTTCAATTGAGAGATTGTTTGCATGTATGTTTTAATCCTAGGCAAGTAGTAGTAAACATGCTTTTTTGTGACATTTTCTATTATTAATTTATATCAACTGTCTTTTGTCGAGTATATCAGTTTCGTCTTTCTTTCTATTCTTTCATAGCATTTGCTTCCATCACAATTGAGGCTGTTCAATCTAAACTCTCTCCAAACAAATAATAATAACCATTTACATTTCTTTGTGGACATAGATCATTTTCAGTTTTTTAGAAACTAAAAAACATTTACCCAGTGGTTTTTCATTTTATATTCGCTTTGAAAAATAAACTTTTTACATTTATTTTATTATTATATATATTAAATAATAAAAATAACATTATTATAATAAAATGTATAATTGTACGGGCATATAATTTTCCTATTCATTTTATTATAATATTTTATGCAACGTACAGACTTATAATTCCAAAATGAAGTGTTTGTTTTAATCTCAATAATGTGACACTAAATTTATTACTCTTAATTTATACTTTCTACTTTCCCCTCTGTAAATAAATGGAGAATAGAATGATACATTAAGATTCCACTAACTCAGTCTGATGTGTAATTTGAATTTTTTCTTTTTTATGATTGCTTTGAAGTTAATTTATGCAAGTTTAGGTTTTGAAAATCATATTCTTGTGATGTTTTTAAATTTTATTTTAATCTAGTGTAATATTCATATTTTAATAATTATATTGATATCAAAAGTTTTAATTAATAATAACACAGCATGCTATAATATTTATATTGATATTATTTACTTTAAAATGTAATATTTATTTCAGTATACTATTTAACTATATATATAATATCAATATTGACACATTTTATCAATAAATTCAGTGTATGTAATCTAGTTCTATATATAATATTATATCTTGGGTTGAGTTTAGACGTAAAAGAATATTTATATTTGTGAAGATAAGAATATTTAGAATCAAAAGAAACGAAGGAAATTAAATCTCTTATTTATTTTTCATTTTTTTTAGGTAAAAGAAATGTAAAATATTAAAAAAATGTTCTTTTATTTATTTATTATTTTGTTTAATTAAATTAAATATTTTTAATTGAACCACTATTAAAAGAATTTATTCTATTGATTGTTATTTTTTTTCCTTTAGCTACCGTTTAATTGAACCACTATTAAAAGAATTTATATATATGATTTTTTTTTGTGTTTTTGTTTTCAACTTCGACATCTTCTACTTCCTTGTCTCACCCATCTCTTTTAATTTGTTACCCACCAGTGAGATAAGATTTATGATATAATTCAACTTAATTTAAGTTTTATTGTTTTATTATATTTTAAAAGTTCACTATATTTTGAAGTTTATCATTTTCCCCCGTTACATGTAAGCAAATTGGTAACACCTTTTTGCTTCTTTTTTTTTCGTTACACTTTTTTGGCTATCAAAATAAGGCTAAACTTTCTTTAGATCAAAGAGAAAAATAAAATTATATATATATATATATATATATATATATATATATATATAATATATTATAAAATTACTTTTACGATAAAAATGACATATGATAAAATGTTAAAATATTTAATATTTAAATAGCTATCTTTCCCATCGGATTAAATTGTTTGTCCCAATACTAATAGGTTGTATTTCCTTATATAATAATCGCCAATTATTTTATATTCATCCATGTATGTAATTTTGTGAAATAATTAAATGTAGAAAAATAATTTTTAAAAATATAAATTGAAATTGAAATAAATTTCAAATTTAAATGAAAAAAAACTTAATATTGATAAAGATTAACAAATTAAAGGCAAACTATCATTTATTTAAGTAATTGTAGCTTGAATAAGTTAACAGAATTGCATTATTTTAAAACAATAAACATGCAACTGTAACAGTTAATTGAATAAATGTAATCTCACATCTAAAAAACAATTCATGTAAAAATTACAAATTAACATCTTAAGAGCAAGAATTACAATAATGTAGAAAAAAAAAATACTACATCAGAGACATCCAGAGAAAAACAAAGGAAGAAAGATAACATGTAATCATAAATTAAATTACAAGAATTTAAATTAAAAAAATAAAACAAAAAAAAGTCATAAATATTTAAAGGACTAATTAATTGAAGGTTTATTCAAGCCTATCAATTCTGCTCTTCTGTGAATTCTTTCAAGAGGCTGACGAAAATTTAGATTTAAAAAGTATTAAGTATTAATATTTTAATATCACTTCAAATATTAATTAACTATGTTAACATCGTGGGTCTTCATCATCAAAATATTGATAATGATACTGGTTGATCTTACGTCAAACACTCTTAACATATATTAATGACATTCAATTTTTTTAATAATATTTCATTAAATCAATTTACTATCCAGGGTGTGGTATATATGTGCATCAACAATCAAGTTAAATGATAATATACTCCAAAATGCAAAATACCTATAATAAGAATTTGGACAAGACATTCAATCTTATCTTTTTAGTCACATAATTGTAATTGTAACGTGGAACACTGATTAATTATGATTTATTTGTTTATTTCACATCAAACACAAATATCCCTGAGAAGAGTTTGAGATGAGATTGAATAGAAATATGTTGTTCCTAATTTATTAAATTTCAAGATTATTTACTGTCAAAGATAATCAAATCTATAAATAAATATAAATATATATATTCTCTTGTATTCAAACAATATATTTTTCATATTTATCACTTGAAGTTCTCTTTGTTTCTTTGCTTGATAATTTCCACTATCATATAATCTTCCACACTCTCAAAGTGTAGGAGATTTATTAATATGATAAGTAACATTCTTGAAAAAACTTTAGAAGTAATGTAATCAATAAAAGACAAAATACAAAGGTAGAGCTTGAATCAAAACTAAAACACATAATAGAGTTAGAAACTCTCGAAGTCATGATTAGAACATCTAGCAGAATAATTGTAGTACCATAAAGGTATTCTCCTTCATTACACTACTTGTTGTTGAATATGTTAAGTGAGAGCTAGCAATGAAAGATGAGATAAAGTCCCTTTAAAAGAATGAAACATGGTCTTTAACTAAGCTACTAGAAGGAAAGGCAATAATAGAAGATATAAGACTAAATTCGTAGTGAAAGGGTTCCAACAGAAATATGGTATTAATTTTTCTTTCCTTTTCTCAAGATGACTACCATCAAAGTTATCTTGAATATAGTAGCGGAAGAAAATATTCATCTGGAACAGTTATATGTCAAAATTACATTCCTACCTGGGGATCTTGAGGAGGAAATCTTTATGACACAATCAAAAGGTTTTAAAATAGAAGGCAAGGAGAATCTTATACGCAAGTTTCATAAAAACTTGTATGGATTAAAACAAGTACCAAGACTTAAATAATTATCTTTTATTTACAAAAGTATCATCACATATTTTAAATTTGTTTATTTATGAATAAACTTAAAAGATTGTATTCTATTAGTGTTGACATCGATTTATTAGAACATGTAATCGTTCTACCTTTTTTATGACAAATAAAATGTATTATTATAATAAATTCTCATTATTTTTATTTTCATATTAATGTGAATAACAAAATTAATCTAGTGCAATTAAGAGAGTATAAGACTGATTGATATTGAAGTATTTATTGAGACGTGTAAATATATATAGCATGAAAGTGTGTGTGAATTTCGTGAAGGATAATAATATTTTTAACAACAATTTTTTACAACATTTTAATACTATTTATGTGTCATTATGTGATTAATTCATGTTATATTTATAATTATTATTATTAATTGTGAAGTAATTTTAGATCAATAAAAAAATAATGTGTAAACGATATTAAAATATTGTAAAAAAAATATGTTGATTAGCCTTTGGCGAATGAGTGACTTAGGGACATAGGATGAGGTATGGTTCCATCTGATGGAGATAGAAAGGGAAAAGGGAACCTGCTTTTTCTTTTGAATGGCTGTCAAAGATTATATGCATATTTTACACTTTTCCTACAAAATGCTAATTAAATATTTTAGACACCTCTTTTACTATAAACCTTTTCTTAGTTAAAAGACTGCTGAAAATATATATAAAAAAGTCTTTAAATTTGACACAAAATTCATATTTTCATAATTTTAACTAGTAAAAAAACATCGTGTACTTCTTTGTATGTTTAATATATAGAAAAATAAAGAAAAACAATTAAGGAAAATGGGTAGAACTACAGTGAGTATCAGAATTCATTGTCTCATCACTCATAATAATCACACAACACTTCATGCAAAAGTCTGTGCAACTTTTTTTATGAAGCATTATTAGGGATATTCTTGTCTCAATACAGTTTAAGTATTCACTGTTCAAGTATTTTATTCGATTATAAATATGTAGTAAATTTATTCATTGAAGTATACCATAAATATAAAATGATTGAAAAAATAATCTTAATATGATATTTTTATATCATTTTTAATTTGTTTTATTATAATTTAGTGCATTTATAATTTTATAATTTTATAATTTTATATTTTTATTAATTTTAGTCTTTTGTAATTTGTATTCTTATATCAATTACTTTAATTATATTTTTATTTTCAGTTATTATATTTTTTATTGTATATTCTACTATTCAGCTTAGATTACGTCTTAAATATCTTCAAAACATTTAAAATTAAGTAAAAACATAATTTTTTAAAGTAAATAAATATCGTATTTTTATTATTTCAATTAATTCAATGATTATAAAAACGAATTCAATTTAACAAAAATATTATTGATCGATATCAATACTGTATCTTTAACTACAATATTCAAATAATAAAATAGTTAAAGTAAACAGTACAATATGAAAATATTTTAAAAAATTGTTACTATTTATCATTATCAATATACTATGTATTAAAACTTTATCTTATATAAAATAAATAAATAGACCTGCCTTTTGAGTTGAAGAAGAAAAACAAACATATATAATAGATTTTAACTTATATACGAAAATATTAAATATAAAATTTTATAAATAATATAAGAATAGACATAGCAAATTATGAATAAAAATTAAAATATGGCATTTAAAAAAAACGCTAGTACATTAAAAGAGTTACACAAGTTAGTAAGAAAAAAATATAGAGAAAACATTCAAACAAATTTTTAAATAATAAACAACATTTAATTTACAATTTCATATTAAATGAAATTAATTTATCAATAATTAAATTCCAAATTTCTTATTAGAATTATCAATTCTTTAAATATTTGATTACAGTTCTTAAAAGTAACGTAAATTAATTCTGAAGTGAAATTCTAAATAAGATTATTCAATTTTTTATAAAACAAAAAAAAAACACACACAATTAGTGACTTTAAAATTTAAAGCTGAAAGCAAAAACATAAAATGATTAACAAAGGTAAAGAAGATTGAATACTTACACATTAACAAAAGATTACAGATGTAATAGTTGGAAGAAATGCCTCTTTGAAATATAGATAGTTTGGCAATATTTTGTTCTACATACTATATTAATCAAATTCAATGTGCATATAAAATATGTTTATTCATACTCGCTCTTAAAATAAATTAATATGCTATTAACTAAAGTTATAGGTCATTTCCACCCACCGATATGGGTAATAATATACTACTAAATTATTACAGTAACATTTTATTTATTAATACTCAATTATGTATGATGATTAATCATTGTTCATTAATAAAGTCCAAATTCAGTTATTAAGTTCTTGGTCTGAGTTATGGAAAAGTGTTTTCCTTTATGATAACGTAATAATAACCATGCCACCTCAAAAGCAGCACCTTAGCCCCACTCTTATTGCAATTTTCTCGTAATTGACCGATATTCTCGCGCTGTGAGACCATCTCATCCAATAAATACGGACACACCACATTTTTATTTATTTATGGATTAAATATATATTTAATTTTCAAATTTGATATAAAATTAATTTTTTTTAATTTTGGTATATTTTGATATCTAAATTTTTAAAATAAATGAATATAATCTTTTAATTCATTGATGTTAATTTTTTTTACATATTTTAAATTGAGATATATAATAGTAATGTCAAGTGAATTAAAACACAAATTTTAAACTTCATTTAATGTATTAAAAAAATTACACAATTAGATTAAAAAATTATATCTATTTTTTAAGTTTGAGAATTAAATTATTTTGACTATATTAAAATTAAAATTTGTCCCTAAATTTCGATACAAATTATGTCAAACTATTTCAATTTTGTATCCCAATTTTGTATTTATATTTATTTATTTAATTATAAATAACATATAAATAGCAATGCCAGAAACCACGGAAGAGGAGAAGAAAACAACTTTAAAAAATAAAAATAAAAATTATATGGTTATTTCTTATATAACGTGTATGAACTTGTCTCGTTAGTAAGAATCAATAACAATCGATATAAAAGTGTTAATAAAATAATTTGATTGCAAATCCAATCATTTTGTAATCTTTAAAATTTCAATATCAAATTGTAAAAGAAAAAGACTATTAAAAAGCAAATAAATTATACTCATACTTTAACTAAACATAAGGAAAAAATCAATTAGCTCGACATAAGATTAAGAATTTTGCTCAAGGTATATTTTAACACAAACAAATGAATAAAACTACTATAAAAAATAAAATATTAATTTAAAAACATCATTTATCATCTTCATATAAATAATTTAAAAAAATTAATGGGTAGCAAGGGCCACCCAGCATTGCTCATAGATCCCGTCCCTGGTCCTACTAATCCAGTAATAAAAAAAACACATTCTATACAAATAATCGTTACCATGTTAAAATACGAGTAACCTGCCAGTCCATAGCATATATACATTAGCAAAAAGCACAAGACACGATCAAATTCATCTGGATAATACCCGCCGAGTGAATGAGAACGAGAAAGAACGAACTCCATAGGATTGAAAATGGAATTCTGAAATAACTATCAACCTTTCAGTTTTTTCAATATAAGCACAAGGACATGACCTCTATTCTTGAATATAAACCAAATTAGCCTCTAAAAAGTAAAAACACAATCCGAATCTGATCTACACCTCAAATTTCAAAGGTGGGCACCAGCACTAACCAAAACACAGCCACCACCTGTAAGTGAACCCTAAATTTGAGAATTATAAGGAAAATGAATCATAAAAAAATTATTCTCTGAATTGAACTTATATATGTTACAAATGCTATGGAAGGATTAAACTACCTGCTAACTAACGCTGAGACGTTGGCCAGGCACAATGACAAAACCCAAGCATACAACACTCAAGAAGATTTATTCAATGTTATTCCACTAGGAAGGAACCTAATACGGCTACAACGTTTTAATTTGGTCAGAGCTTCCTGTGGCTTACCGAGCAAAAGATCCAAATAAACTGCAGTAAGTGTGGCTTCTGGACTGTTGGGTAATATGGACAATGCCTGTGTGATCAAAATACTTGATTTCTCAAACTCACCCTGCATTGCGGACATTACAGCAAAATTTGCATAAATTGTTGCTCGCGCCTCCTCTGGCTTGAGGAAAACAATACTCTGAGCGCCTTCAAGAGAAGAATTCTTGGCAGCAACGGATCCTACATTCACCTCTTCAAATTCGGCAGTCCTCTCTGGTTGCCATTTCTCACAGTCCTCAAGGCTGAAAGGCAAGTCAACATTGTTTCCCCCAGACAAATAAAATGACAAATGCTCAGCCGCTTCCTTTGGTCTGTTCAGCAAGCAGAGAGCCTCTGCTGCATAAACATGGCCTAGAAAGATGTAAATTCTGGAACATTCTGGAAGTTCTAAGAGAGATCTTGCAACCGATAGTGCCTTCAAAGGATTGTCCAATTCCAGCTCCACATAAGCTAAATTAGCAAGAACAGCTTGTTTAACCAGTTGATTTTCTCTTTTACGGACATTTTCATAATAGGATAAGGAGTTCTGAACAAGTTCCTGACTATTCCCACCCTTTTGTTCCTTAGCGTCCCCGTTTGCATTGACCTGACCTAAACCTACTCCTACTGAAAATGCCTTTGAATCAATGCCATGTAAGTTTTTAAGATTTGAATTCTTTGAAGGTGACACTTCACTTCCATCATTTTCCTCCACGGAAGAGTTAGAGGGCAAACCAGATTTCAAACAATTTGCATTGTTGGAATCCAGCAAGTTTAGAGCATTCAAGAGGCATTGCTGGGCAAGGGACATCGATAACTTCAGTCGCCCATCTTCACTTGGACAAGAATCATCCCCTTCAGATGAGTCCATATGTCCCTTTCCTGGAATCTGATTTTCCACCACAAGTTGCCTCCATTTTCCAATTCCAACAACACACACTCCTACCCCCAACTTATCTGATGGGAACCGACTTGATTTGATGAGGCCCTTTTCTAAAGCCATCAAACAGCATTCTGAGAGTCTGAGCCACAAGAGAGGTTGTTTATAAAAGACCAGACTTGCCTTCTGGAAACATCGAGCAGCAAGTATTGGCTTCCCACAAGCTAAGTACTGCACACCACAATTATAAATTATAAGGAGAGAATTGTCCTGTGAGAAAGTGGGTAGCTTTAAAGATTGATCCTTCCGCAGTGATGAGCAATTGGTTAATGCCTTTGAGAAAAATAAAGATGACGTCTGATATTTCCCAAGCTGATAATAAATGCAACCAAGATTGTTGTTGAAAATGCTTGAAAATGCTGTGTCTGTTCTATTATTTGATGCCATCAATAGCTTTACAGCTTTGCGGTGGTTACCACGGGCATATTCAAGCTGGGATTTCAAAAGAAGAGCCATTGATGAATCTCTTCCACGTGCAATGTTCATGGCCAGCTTGACTTCTCGTTTTGCCAGTTTCAAGTTCCTAGTAAGAAGCAGAAACCTAACCTTGTAAAGTTGCAATTTTAGCTTTAAATCAACAGTAGAAAACCTGTCAACCAAAGCCCTTGAAATGTCATTTGAAGATGGGCCCATTGGCCTTACTAAATTTTGTCCACCCATATCCAAAATCATGGCTTCATAATCAAGTGTATCCTCAGACAAAGCTCTGGATAGATGATTTTCAGATGCATTTGCACTTGACCCTAACTCAGAACTGGATGCATCAGTAGCTGACGCACTAATGGCAACAGGTGCAGACTTGGTAACTAAATTTGCAGCTTGTTGCTGTGCTGTGTTCCCACTGTCACCTTGACTCACACTACTAACACCAAATGCTTTTTCCAGATAAGTCAACACATCCTAAACAAAAGCATATTCCAGCTCAGAGTAGTGAACTTGTACAATTAGAGAAACTAAAAAACTGCTTACGTCAAATCTTTAGGCCGCTTACAAAACAAATCATTCAGGATAAACATATACTACAACTAGCAGGGTAAGAGTTCAATAAATTATGCCAAGAAAGTTTAACATTGTATTTTATAAAAGAAAACCATCACAAGCGAGTAAACTAAATCTTAAATTTTTCAGTTTAACCCAAGTTAAATAGTGATAATGGCGTATGGCTCTCGAATTGAAATTAGATCATCTCAGTTTAGCTCAAAAATAACATGCATAGAAGAAATTGGTATAACATTAACTCAAAAGTTCAATTGATTGAAGACTTGTCAAAGATGACAATAGGATCCGGACAAATGTTACAACCACAACTATTGTAGCCACAATAGTACCCAGAGCTGCAATTGTGGATTCAAGAAATTCCACTACACACTAGCGGCTACACAATAGTGCCACCATAGTGGCTTTCTTACACTGGTTGAGATAGGTAGCAAAATATACCATGAATTCACATTTTCTACATAAGGACCAAATGTCATGTCAGACATGCCTAGAGTGATAGGGATGTTATGTTATGGTTAATTTTGTAATCTGTAAATTAATTTCCTACCTCAGATGACCAAGCGTTAGATATTTAAGCACATATTTATGCATAATAAAGAAAAAGTCGAAATAGCTACAAATAAAGGATTGAGACACAACAGATGGACATATGACCATTGAAAACATTCAGTGGGCATACCCAACACTGACTTGAGAAGAAAGATTTAGTTATCATCAGTGAAACGAGAGGTTCATGGTTGAACTGACCAAGTATAAAATATGTAAAAACACTCACAATATTCAGTTAACAAGTAAACTAGCTGGACTAATATGTAAGTGAAAAAGAATAATACATTCATGCGACATGAATATCATGATAGAGAACAATGCATTAAGCAACAAGACTTGCAATAGTTAAAAAGTAAACCAACTAATCACAGTATCAAATAGAACTTACAGCTGATTTTGATGCATCATGGCAAGCAAGGCTAGCATCAAGCAGCAGAAGACAAATATGAAGAGCCGTTGTCTGCTTTGGAAAAGAAAACACAGTAGAGGAAAAACAAAGCAATCAACATATCAGGGTAAAATTAAAAACAAAATCAAATCAAATCATCTATGACATACCTCATCTATAGGTTCAATATTTTGAAAGAGCGGTTCCAACACAGACAATGTCTTCGCATAGTCATGGAGATGGAACCAAATGATGGCCTAAAGAGATTGAAATAAAAAAATATGTTTAAATAGGTAATTAAAAGCATACATTAAAAGAGACAAAATGAGAAATAAATGAAATTAATATAAGGAGCAAAATGAACATACAATATTTAGCATTGCCACAGAAGAGTCAAATTCATCTGAATACATGGTGCCAGTGCTGTTTGAACCTGAAAACTGATGCGCCGAAGCATTACTTCCTTTGGATCCCAAAACAACTTTATTCCCACCATTGTTAACTGACTCTCCTTGTTCTCCCAAAGCTAGAGCAAGCTCATCATTTTTCCTCTGAATCAACTCCAGCAATAAAAAATAATGAGTACAAAATTACAAATAAATTGAGCTAAGGCTTCAAGCTACAATTAATTGATCCAAAACAAAATAAATCAATTTTGAGAGTAAAAATAAAACCTTCTGTTTCAACGTGATCCCCACCTGACCACTTCACCAGGGGGCAAACCCGAGAGAAATGAGAACTTAAAGCCAACATAAAAGAAATCTGAAGCTTAAACAAGACTTCCTGATTTCTACACTGAACTTCATCTGATAAAGCTATTCAACAAGGAAAACCTATTCAATATCCGAACCCTTTTCACCACTGTTTCCTAACTTGTAATATTATTGTTGAGGTGGTGATATGTATGTCCAGTTTCCTCCTTTAAGAATATCATAAATAAGATACCCAAAAGGAGGAATTTGGGAATTAAACTATCATCAACTATACATACCAGGTTCAACAGGAAGTTAAATCTTGCCTAGATCCTTCTTCCAATGGAGACTTATTTCTTTCAGAAAATCATGAGAAATTATCAGTATCCAATATGGCCTCCACGATCTTAAACACTCATTTCACTGATTCAAGCCAAATGCCAAGACCATTCACTGACCCAGAAATACTTAAACGAGTCAGCATAAAGGCTAGGAAATTAAATATAAAAGAGCCCAAGCTATTTAGACTCAACTTCATTTTAATATTGTTAACTTAATATTGGGATTAGTGTCATGCAATTCCAGTTTTTAAATCCATAAAGGCAAAAAGAAGTGAAAATGGTTTCCTTCAAATATCATCCATGAAAAATAAAAGCTACTGACCATAAAAAAAAAAACAAAAAATGTCAGTTAGCAGAAATCAAAAACAATGTTGAATTTAAAGTAGAATACCTTGACGCCATTTATTACTTCAAGCAACCTTTTGGGATCTGAACAACCGTCTCGGAAGAATTCCGCAATTGCAATATTATGAAGTACCTGAAATATTAGGATTTAAAACCTTAAACACTAAGATTTAGAAAAACAGATTGCCTTACACAATATCTAAAAAAACAACATAAAGATAACACAGCATTTGGCAGGTTACATTAAGTTGTTAACCGACCAAAGCAAGTCTTCCCTTGCTCATAACACGCCCCAATAGGGTTAGCAGAGAATTTTATTGCTCAACAAACATAATTGCATTCTCAAATGCAATCCACAAAATAACAAATTGAACAGAATTTTGTTATTGTCTGTGTGCATAATATGTAGAGAACACAAAAAACACACTCATCCTCTATGAAACACGCATACAAAATGATGATAAAGTCTCGGTATTTCTTCAATATGCATTGCTTTCGCAGGTATGCTTGCACAAATGGCTCTCAAACTATTTAAATTTATTTATAGCATGGCATATATCATCAATTGTGAGAATACATAAGAAGTGTAAATTCAGGAACAAAACATTTCTAAATCCATCAAAGGAAAACAACAAAGATAAACACGCAATATGTTGTACATGGCATGGACAATGTACACCATTAAGTAAAACGTTACAGCACAAAAAAGGTATTATCCAACAGCTTGCATGAAGTATACAAGTGTAAGCTCGTGAAACAATATGCGTTGACTTAGTGTTGTGTGTACCACCAGTAGCTATCCCGCTAATCACGTCAGCGTTAAGAACCAAAATTACACATCATTCTACTGGTATTTATCCGGCAAATCAGGTTACCATGAAGAAACTAAAACCAAAATTAACAAAGTGACAAACAAATGTTGAACAAAGAAATATTTCCTTATTCAGAAAATGAGCTTAAAACCCCTATCTCCGTTCAAACTTCCCATGTTGGAACCACTACAACAATTTCTTCTACAAGTTTTACAAATTTCTCCAAACGCCCGACACTCTAACTAGATACACATCACACAGCGCAAATGCATTCTAATCAATGTCCACTGCAAGAAGCTCGCAACACAACTTAATCAGCTCATTCATTTTCTAATAGAGGAAATCCAATCAAACCAGGACGCACATTCACATCTACAATCACAGTCGTTACACTGCATCTGCAAGGGCTCACTAGCTACAGTTCCAGCTAGGTACCAAAACTGAAATTCAGCTCATAAAATAAGGAACCGAACAAACAGATCAATCACCTGCCGCATATTAATTAATATAAAGTAAACACTAGCACCAAGCAAAGAAGCAAGAAATTAAAAACACGAAAAAAGAAGCGTCAATCAAGAACTAAGAGCACGAAGCAACAGATAAAGAAATGAAACGATGCCGGTTAGATCAGTATCCAGGAAAAATGGTAAAGAGAATTCAAGCACCTTGGGATCGTCCTGCTTCTTCTGCAGGAGCTGGTTCAAAACCTCGACGCACTCGGCGAACTTGGCAGACTGAAAATGCAACGCGGCATCTTTGGCGAGTGCCACGGCGACGGTGAAAACGCCGTCCTCGGTCTCGGTGCCGGAGGAGGCGTCGCGGTTGGCGGTGGACGACGGGGACGACGACGGTAAATCTCGGGATTCCATGTCGAGATCGAGTAATCGGATTGCAAATCGTTTTGGGAGAGGGTTTTGGGGAAGAGAGAGATGAAAAGCCCTAAAGTTGAGTGAAAAGGTGCGAAGTGAGATGAATCTGAATTACATTCAAAATCAAAGTAAAGAAAGCGCTGTAGTTGACAAATTTGAAGTGAGAAACCCTAGGATTTGCTTGCTTCGATGGTATCTGGTTTTCCTGTGATAGAGAGAGGAAAGAGTGATAGAAGGAAATGAAAACCTATTCGCCGAATCGGGGGAGGTTCAGATAGAAAGAGAGTGGAAGGTTTTTTTAACATTTTTTTTTTTCAGTGACTCATAAATGGGATAAATTAAAATGAGCACATCATCATATCCGTTTATTTCACTTGTCTTCTTCATCTGACGTCCCAAGGGACTCTTTTACTTCTTTTTCTTTAAACGGATAAAAAGTTTAAAAAAACTCTTATACTTAATATTTTGTATTAATATGGTGTACAATGTCTCACGACTTTGTCTTGAAGAACAGACTACTAAACTCTCACTGCAAATTATTTTCATCAATAATCAAACTCGAAGAAAGTCAAAAAATAGTTATAAAATACTAAATTTACAAATTACCTTGATTAATTACTGTTAAGTTTATTCTATTAATTTGAAAAGTTCATGGCTATCAGCTTAGACATCATATTGTCTTCTTAATTTTCTTTTATAAGTTTTGTACAAGTTAGATACAAAAAATAATTATTTTCCTCAAAACTTCTCGGATAATTTCTCGATTTTTTTTCTTTTTCTACCTCCTCGGTCCAATTTTTTGTTTTACTTTTTCAATCTTCTCAACTTTTTTACACTGTCGATTTTCTTGGTCGAAAAACCAATTAACACTTAACATAATTAAATGAATATTAGACACATAAGTAAAACCTAAATTATAGTTTATTTGTGATTAGATTATCATTAATTCCCTAAAAGATAAAAATTCAATAATAAATATTATAAATAGATAACACCTCCAATAAAAAAGATATTTGTTTTTAATTTTATTTTTTCGAAAAAACTTGATTTTCGTAATATCTTTATAGGTACCTATTATCCAAAATCGACAAAGTTGAAAATTAAAACCAAAATATACAATAATCTATATTATTGATTACGTGATCAACAATAATATCTAAAAATCATAAAATTTAAAAATATTAATTAAAATGTGTTCCATATATTTTAGGTTAAAACACATTTTCATTCATATATTTTCAATTTAATATTCTTTTTGCAGCCATATGAGTTTATCACTTTAAGTTTTGATTGTTTTATTTTGTTTATGTATAGTATTTTTATTAACCCAAAACTATTCAACCGTGTATCCGTTTGTTACTCTGGATTATTATTTTCTTGAAACTTATCCTATAATTTGTCACGTTTCAAGATAAATAGATGGTATAATCAATTTGGTTAAAGAAAAACACTTTAAAAAACAAAGTGAACATTTAAACCCATAGAGAAGAAAGACATCTCATTTTTATTTTAATCCATACTTCAATTATTTTAAATGATAGAACTTAAAAATAGTTATTGTATGTAATACTTTTACATGTAAATATATTTTATTTTTTAGGCATTTTCTTTAATAATTGTAAAACACTTTTAATTCTTTGTATAGTAAATATTTTTCATTGATACTTTTTTATTTCTTTAGCCAGAATTTATGTACTTTTTGTATGTTAATATATATATATATATATATATATATATATATATATATATATATATATATATATATGGGTTTTCTAACGCGTGTACGCCTGTTTTTCAGTTGGTACATTTTAGCAATGTGTACCGGGTTTTAGTAGACAAAAATATCCTTATATATCATGGATTCTAAGTTTTAAGGTTAAGGGTATTTTAATAATTTTCATTCTCAAAACTAAAAAAAAAAAAAGAAATCCCCAAACCCTTACTCACCTCTCTCATTCCTCTCTCAACCCTTTCTCTTTCCTCTTTCTCACTCCAATCTTTTCTCTGCTGTTATCCCTACCGTACCTTCAATTGAAAAAATCAGAAACACTTGATGTTAAACAATCTTACAAAAAAATGATTTTATAATGAGTTTTCATCTTATAATTTTTGTCTTATCTAATTTTATCCAATTTTCACAAGCATAAAGGAATTGGTAATTGACCTGGAAAAAATTCAGAAATACTCGTTGTTTAACAATTTCTTACAAAAATGATTTTATAATGAGTTTTTATTTTATAATTTTTGTCTTATCTAATTTTATCTAATTTTCACAAGCATATCAAAGGAATTGGTAATTGGCCTGGAAAAAAATCAAAAACACTCAGTTGTTAAACAATTTCTTACAAAAAAATGACTTTATAACGAGTTTTCATTTTATAATTTTTCTCGTATATAATTTTATCTAATTTTCACAAGCATAATGACATCAGAAAGAATTGGTAATTGGCCTCGAGGATTTTTTTAGAGATGATGAACCTTTGCCTTGAAGGTGAATATGTCAATGACTCAACTCTTTACAAAGGAAAATTTTTTAAAGAGGTTAGTGAAGATGGTGAAATTGAAGAGATCTTGAATGAACCTTTGCCTTGAAGGTGAATATGTCAATGACTCAACTCTTTACAAAAGAAAATTTTTTAAAGGCATGTGTTTCTGATTTTTTTCAATTGGGGTTACAGTAGGGATGACAGAGAAAAGGTTGGAGTGAGAGAGATGAAAGAGAAAGGATTGAGAGGAATAAGAGAGGTGAGTAAGGGTTTGGGGGTTTCTTTTTTTTTTTTAAGTTTTGAAAATGAAAATTATTAAAATACCCTTAACCTTAAAATTTGAAATTCATAATATATAAGGATATTTTTGTCTACTAAAATCCGGTATACATTGCTAAAATGTACCAACTGAAAAACAGGCGTACGCGCGTTAGCAAACCCCATATATATATATATATATATATATATAATACATTTTTATAAAATAATAGTTACGCTTCTTTTAATTTTTAAATATATATTCATTTTTCTTATATTTGAAATAAATGACATATATCTTCTTTATTTTTTAATAATGTGATAATATTTTTTTGTTCTATGTAAAAAATAGGAAACTAAAAATTAAATTTTGAAAATATTTAGTTTTTCAAATGTAATGGTATCTAACCAACAAATAAAATAATAACATGTCAACAGTGAGACTACGTTCTAATTTGCAAATAAGTAATTAGCTCTCTTATATGTAGGGATGGCAAAAAATCAATATGCGAGAGATAATTGGTATTCGCGAATATTTACTATCCGCAGGTTACCGACAACAAGTATTTTAATATCCACTTATAAACGAATCAGGTACGAATATTATATTATCTGACATGTCGATACCCATTACTGGAAAAAATAAAAATAATAATTTAATTTATATTTAATTTAATTTAAAATAAAATTAATTTATATTTTATTAGATTAAATTTAATTAAAATTAAATTTTAATTTATATTTTATTTTCTTTATTTTAAAATTATATATTATTTTGTAATTTTAATTCAACTTTATTTTAAAAATGTATAAAATATATTTTTTTAATATTTGCGAGTACCTGCGGATATCCGTGAGTTTTTTTGAAAAGGGTATCCGTACGAGTAGTAGGCAGAGTTTTCATTTGCAGGTCCGTATCCGACCCGACTCATTGTCATCCCTACTTGTGTTAGCTTATATTTTATTTATATTTTACTTGTATTAAAGTCATGAATAAGTGTAATAATAAGTTCACAAATTAATATAATATAATATTCTCCGTCAAATTATTTATTTGTGTGTAAAGACTTAGAAAATACTGTTTTATAGGTGGTGGTAATTTAAAATAATAAAACTTGATTATTTAAATATAAATAGGTTCGTTTTAAACAAGTTCCATTGTTTTAAAACACATTATATTTATTAAAAAATATTTTTTTAAAGTTCTTTGATTTCTTTCTAAGGTTCATTTGTCTGAATATCATAGACCGCCTGAGTGATCACAACAGTGAGATCTTCAAGTCTAACCTATTAGTTTATTCAATAGAGTAAGTTGACTTTCTGCTTACTTCTTTTGTCAATTTTTTTTATTTCTTGCATGTTAATCTTCCTTACTTTGTAGGTTAAGTTTGAGTCTTTTATACGAGTCTCTGTTGATTAGTGGTTTCAACAATGTACTCTGATCGTGCTTTTGTGGTTCATATGAGCATATATGACTTATTATGCGTTTAGGGCTTTAGGCTTCCTAGAGTTGTTTGGTCATAAACTTATATTCTCTTTAATTTGTATGAAAAAACATGAAATTGTGTTTGATAAGTAGTGGAATTTATGGTTGGTTGAATATGATATTAATTGAAATGTTTGTTGTGATGTTGCATATTGGCGAGCGCGTAATTGCCTAGTTATGAATATTACAATGTATACTTGTGATTTGATAATGGTGTGAACTTTGAATGTTGTTGTTTTGAAGTTTTATAGGTGCAAATTTGGTGTAAAGTTGAAAGTAGAAAATGGAGAGTGTTTTTGGACTAGCTTTTAGTCCAAATTAAGGTTTTAATATGTGGTTTTTTACATGAGTGACTTTGGAATGATAATGGGTGTTTGACATTTGGTTTAGAGTAATTTAAATATTGTATAAGTCCTTAGATAACCAAAAAGATGATGGTAACTTGAGAAATTGTGAATCGGTAAGACCTATAGGGTAGTTTAGTGGTAAATGGGAGGTTTGATAGGTGAGATTTTGAGGTAAGGGTGAAATGGAGAATATGAAGGTTTAAAGTTGTGTTGGTTGACTATAACAATACTTATAATATTTAGGTTGAGTTATAAACATTGATTAGTTCACTGTAAGGTTTGGAGGTGTGTGTGGATATATAATAGTTAGAACATGTGAGGTATGGGAAGTATAGGTTATGCAAAATTATACAGACTTACTGAGCGAATCTATGCTCGCTGAGTGAGCGACACTGTGGTTTTGCATTTGCATTTGTATGATGTTTTATTATTACATGAATGATTTTTTTGTATATAATATTGGGCATAGGAGACGTCTTTTCAGTTGATCTTGTGAGGATAGAGGTGAAGCAACAACATAATTAGGTTTTTGTTAAACAAATATAAATATTTTCCTTTAAAAATATATAGGTTTTTTTTGTTAGTTATCATCTTTGGAACATTTTATTTAATAGTTTAACACTATTAAGATGAGATGTTACATTGCGTGTTAAAATAATATTTTATTTAAAATATAACTTGATATTTTAAAATATAATTTATAATTGTTTACAATACAATTTTTATTATATTTAAAAAAAACTTATTCTGTATTTAAAAGTTTTAATTGTTAATTTAAATTTAAATTTTAATCAATATAATATTTAAAATTAAGGAAAAAAGTGTTTTTTTTATTAAGATATAAGAATAAAGGTTTTATTCAAAACGTATGAAATGTAATTACCCATAATCTACAAAATAAATTATAATAAATACATATTTTTTAAAGTGAAAGTTAGAAATTTCGAGATAATGACTAGAGTCATTATAATTGTTGTTCCTCCGTGGCCACTCAACATTCAAATAAAAAAAAATACACCTAAAATAGATAAATACATTCATATCAGTAATCACTGGTTTATTAAATTTCAGCACCATACAAACACAATTAAAATTTAACAGTAACAGATAACCAAAAGCATGGATATTCTATTAGTACATTACATAACAAAATACTCATACTAATCTCTTAAGGATTATCTTCCATCCTTCAGTAATCACTAATTTATTAAATTTCAGCACTATGCAAAGACAATTAAAATTTTCTGATACAACCATTTGTGAACATATACATAAAAGTGCTAAATAATTTAAAACTTTCTAAAACACAACTCTTTTAATTTCAAAACTAAAAATTAAATTCAGTTTTTTTATGATAAAATATGCTAACTGGATTTTTTTAGAGAATAATATTTTTTCGATATTGTTAATCTTAAGTTACTTGAATAACAATATTAAGTTTCATTTTCTCAATTAAGGGTTAGTGAATAAGTGTTGTCCATTTTCAAGATTGGAGTTTTTAAGTCTTTTAAGTAATACGAGGTTATTAATTGTATTAAAATTCAAAAAACATTTTTTTATATAATTGGAGTTATTATATTTTATTTCAATTTTTTCTTAGTAGAAATTAGTATTTGTGTTCGTTGCCTCTAATTTGTTGTGATAAATCTTGGTCTTAAGACAAAATGTGTAAGAAAAGTCAAGATGTAAAACTCGTAATTTTCACTAAAAAATAACATTTATTGTTTTCAATCAACTTAAAACTAAAGTTTCAAACATTTTTATTCATTAACATATGTACTCAACCAAAATAAATTACTGAAACATCAAATTTCAACCTGTACCAAGTAAGTAATGAATTTTGTAAGACAAATTGATGATTTTTGTTAGACAAATTCTCAATTTAAAAGACTTTATAATAGGTACAAAGATAAACAAATGGGCATATTTATTTTCTAAATTCTCACAAATGAATAATTTAATTAAGAAAAACTGTATTTTTGTTTTACCTTGATGTTGAAATAGCACGAATTTGTTTGTTTTATTATAAGAAAAACATCTTTTTGTTTATATACGTGGATGATATATTTGTCATTGAAAATAATACCAAAATTTTAGAGTCTTTCATCAAATAAATCAATGTTGTGTTTTCACTTAAGGTTCTTTACACTACTTTTTATGTGTAGAAGTTCAAAGAAACATTATGGTAATTGACAAACAATTTACATGAAATATTATGAGGAAATTTAACATGAAAAATCACCTCACCCAACGTATGTGTGGTAACGGACAAACAATTTACATTTGAAAGAGATAAATTACAAGATCCAACCATGTTTAAACAAGCTATTAGAACACACTAATACTTAACAAACACAAACATTTGACATAAAACTTTCAGTAAAAAGTTTAGTCTAATTCATAAATTTTACTACTATGCATAATTTAGAAGCTATCCAAAGAATATTTAAATATCTTCAAAATACTATTCACTATTATTTACATATTAAACCATTAATTGACCTCAATTTAAGAGGGTTTTAAAATTCGATCACAAGTATGAATAATATAAAATCTACCACTAATTAACATTTTTTTATAAGATGAGCAATCTAACAACCCGTGATACACGATGCAAATTAACCTTACATCTTCACCTTAACCATTTGCTCAAACTAATAAGCGAAAATAGTTAAATTCCACAATTATAGTATAATGTGTATATTTTAACTTTTAGGTTTATGTTTAACCTTGTATCACCCTAATGTGTAATATTTTGTAATCCATGTCCATTACTTTTGTCCTCGCAATGCAATGTCTTTAAATAACGTTACTTGCATAATTTAATATATTCACATATCATATACAAAATATTTTGTGAATAATGTGTTATATACCTTTTAGTTCACCATTCATGTCTGTATTCTTTTGAGAAGTAAAAAAAAACTAAATGACACGTATAAGGAAATCAAAACCCCTATCACAACTAAAGGATTATTGGTCTAGAAAATGATTAAATATCACTAAATTTTAGAGATAAAAAATAATTAATCACTATATTAACTAATTTAAATATTATTTTATAAATTAAAAACTATTGATATAAAATAATTTGTATTATGAATAAAAAATTATAATTAATTTATGAATTATAATTTAAATTGATATTTAAAATAACAATTCATATTAACTATCCCAAAATTCTCAAATTATTTGTACTCATCAATCAATTTTTTTACATTGAGAAATAAAAAATATTAATAAAAGAGGGTCAGTACCTCATTTTTAAAGTACTTATTTTCTTATAAGAGTGGTGTTTATTCTGATAGCATTTTTAATCAATTAAAGAGCACTTTTCCTGTGTGAGGGGTTTACCGCGAAACCGGGTTTTGGCGCGAAGGATTGGTTTCTGGCGTCTCTCTCCGGCGCGCCGACGAGGTAGTGTGAGACTGCGACCGAGTTGTTTCTTCATCATTCAGAAATCTTTGTAAGAAAACGATGTCAGAAGAGATTCAAGAAATCAACACTTTAATTTCTTCAAATGACAAGTTCAACAAATCCTCAGGCTATTCATCCCTCTTGCAATTTCAGCAACATTCTTGCGTCAACGCTTCTTCGCTCCAATTCCTCGCTCACTCCGCCCAATCCATAATCTCCTCCATTGTTTCCGACATCGTCGACGACCACGACGAAGAAATGTGAGCACAAACTTTCACTTTCTCACCATTCAATCGTTTAAACATCTTTCTTTGTTTTCTCTGTAGAATTGGGATTTCCATTAATTAATCTATCTAATTATCTGTCAGTGCCACTCAAGCGTTGAAGTGTTTGGGGTTCATGCTTTATCATCCATCCATTGTTTCCGTCCTTCGAGGTATCTGGTTTAGCAGTTGTTTTTCAACCTATCGATTTGGTTTTGTGCAAAGCTTATTTTTCCTTGCTTTTGCAGTGGATGATGCCAATTTGGTTCTGAGTACATTGCCCAAACTTATTACAACCACAAAATTAAAGGCTCGTATGATGTTCTTTTTAATATTGATTAGTGTTTTCAGTTTTAGTAGAGTTTTTATGTATTATGTTTAGTTGTTTACATTATCTCTCTTGACTGTTCTATACAGTCTGCTTGTAATTTAGGGGTATGGTGCTTGTCTGTCCAACAGTTGGGTGCAACATTTCTTGTTATTCACTTTCACTATTTGTTAGGGGCAATTGTTCATGCCCTAGACAATCCCATGGGTTCTTTGTCCACAACATTTGAAGCTACACAGGTACAGTTCCCTTCTTTATTGTTGGTGCTTTACGAGGTCAAATAATATTTGAAATAACTTATATGTAGTTCCTTAGTTGTTTTTGCTGTTTCCCAATTATCATATTTAAACTTCAATAATTCCACAATAAAAATTGTATTTAAAGTCACCACAGTTACATAATTCACTAAGGTGAAACTTTAATTTGGTTTAAAGAATAGCTTTAAAAGAACCTAAAGAACTGCTTTTAAGTTTTGTCAAATAAAATTAGGAACAAAATAAACGAACTCCAGACTTTTTAGTCATTTTAGAATGTTTATAGATCAACCAATTCCCCTTTGTTGTCTTTTTCAACAATGCTTACCAAGTTGACGAGCATTTTTCCCTTAAAATATATTGCAGAGAGGATAAAAATAATCAGTGTTTTTACTAGCGCTAAATATATATCTTATCAGTATCACATGTTACTATAACCTTGAAAGCAAAACCGTGCCCATGTATTTCAAATCTTTTAATGTTATATTGGCTTCTTGATCATGTTTTTTTTAACACTCACTAATTAAAGATGATGTTCTTTTATGCATGCCTGGTGATTGTAGTGGTCTGGTTCTCGTTGCATACTTATTCTTGAAAGTCATCTTTAGGTTAGCAGTTTTCTAATGATACTGATCTTTTAACCTTTGAATTACAGGCTGTAATGAAGCTATCAGGTCAATTAAGCGAGCAAATGAAAGGCTCATCCCATATATGGGCTCCCCCAATATACAGAAGACTTCTTAGCACAGATAAAAGGGAGAGGGATGCCTCAGAAAGGTGTCTGTTGAAGATCAGATCCACAGTCATTCCTCCTTCTCTGGATCTTTCTAAGGTACCAAAACATTTTTGTGATTTCAATATAAAGTGATGGATCCGTACTCTAGTGGCATGGGCATGATTATATTATAGCTATTTAAGCTGTCAAGATTACACTCCTCATGTCGATATATATATATATATATATATATATATATATATATATATATATATATATATATATATATATATATGTTAGGTTCCTAATTCAAGAACCTAAGGTAAACGCACACTAAACACACCAGAAACTTCTGTATAACTCTCGTTGTATTATCTACAAACACGAATACAATGCCTGGATACAGCTAGAGAGCTTAACCTCCCCCCTACAGGAGTCACGCTTCCTGTACAGCTCACAAAAATAACAACCAACCCCCCTCTATTCAATTATTCACCCTTTTATACTACCCATCCCGCCTTTCCTAACTGTTATCGTAGTTAGCCTAACTAACTTCTAATTACTTCTCTTTCTCCTCTCATATACACGTAACTTCCTAACATTACCCACCCCTTCTTCAGCAACCTTGTCCTCAAGGTTGAAATTAAAATCAGGATATTGATCTTGAATAGTCAACACGTCTTCCCACGTAGCCCCTTCGCTGCCACCCTCCTGCCACTGCACCAGGATCTGTTGTATTTTTTCATTCCCTTGCTGTCGTTGCCTCATCCCCAACACTCCCACTGGCCAATATGTAGGCCCCTCTGCTTGTAGCTCAGTTGGTAGGTCCTTCTCAACCTTCTTTGTTCCCACCGCTTTTTTAAGTTGTGACACATGGAAGACTGCATGTATACGTGCCTTTTTTGGCAGCTGTAGTCGGAATGCCACTGGGCCCACCTGCTGTAGCACCTGGAAAGGGCCAAAGTATCGAGCTGCTAGTTTAGGATGTAAACGAACTGGTATAGATGCTTGCTTATGGGGTCTAATTTTAACCCAGTCCCCCACTTTAATGTCCACATCTCTTCTCTTCTTATTCGCTTGGCTCACCATTAAATCCTGAGCACGACTTAGGTGAAATTTCAGTTGCCTCAAAGCCTCGTCCCTTGTCATGAGATCTTGTGCGACTGCCTCTACCATTGACTCCCCCGGTACAAATCTGTTCAAGGACGGAGGAGCTCTTCCATAGATCGTTTCAAACGACGTGCATCTCGCAGCTCCCTGGTAGCTGGTGTTGTACCAGTACTCAACCACAGTAACACTACATGCTAGGTCTTGGGCTGCTCTGAGCAAAAACATCTGAGATATCCCTCCAAAATCCAATTAATTACCTCTGTCTGTCCATCCGTGGCCGGGTGGTAAGCAGTACTCATATTGAGTTGTGTCCCCTGCATTCTAAAAAGCTCCCTCCAAAACGTACTCAAGAACAAAGGATCTCAATCACTCACAATTGAGACAGGAACCCCATGTAGCCTGACAACCTCTTGGATAAATACCTCCGCCACCGTTTTAGCCGAATAAGGATGTCTAAGTGCCATAAAATGTGCGTATTTGCTCAGCCTATCCACCACAACCAATATAGCATCATAACCTTGTGATTTAGGTAGCTTTACAATAAAATCCATGGTGATCTCCTCCCACACTGCTTGCGGTATCGGTAGAGGTTGCAACAACCCTTGGGGGGAAGCTGCCATATACTTGTGCTGCTGACAAATTACGCATCCTGCCACAAAATTGGTGACATCTTTCTTCATACCCTTCCAATAAAGCGATTGGGCTATCCTCCTATTTGTTCTAAATACCCCAGAATGTCCTCCGGTATTCGTTACGTGAAACTCAGCCAATAATTTGGGAATCCAGGTAGATGTTTCGGATATTATAAGTCTTCCCTTGTAGTGCAGTCGGTCATTTTCTAGAGTATACGCCGCATGGCAGTCGGGATCCCTTTTAATGTCAGCTATTATCTTTTTCAACGTCTCATCTCTTTCCACCTCCTTTAATACCTCCTGAAAATCCTGCCAATAGGACCTGGACATCACCCGTAACTCTGCCTCCTCCATTCCTCCTTCTTCCTTCCTTGATAAAGCATAGCCACCGTATTGGAACTCCCCTTCTTATACATGATTTCAAAATCATAGCCCATCAACTTGGCTATCCAGTTTTGTCGGCTGTATGTAGTAATCCTTTGCTCCAACAGATACTTTAAACTGCGTTGATCAGTATGCACCACAAACTTCCTCTCTAGTAGATAAGGTCTCCAGTGTTGGATGGCCAACACCAACGCCATTAACTCTTTTTCGTATATCGATTTGTTCATGGACGTCTCGGACAGTGCTTTGCTAAAAAACGCAATGGGTCTCTTGCTCTGAGTGAGTACAACTCCTATTCCCCCTCCTGAGGCATCGCATTCAACGTGGAACTCCTGATTAAAATCAGGCAAAGTTAAAACTGGCATTGTAGTGACCGCCTTCTTCAGTTCTGCCATGGCGTGACTGGCTTGCTCTGACCATAAAAATTTGCCTTTCTTCAACAACTCCGTCAAAGGCTTAGCTATTTTTCCATATCCCCTCACAAACCTCCTGTAATACCCCGTTAAACCCAAGAATCCCCTTAATGCTTTCAGAGTCTTCGGTTCTTCCCATTCTACCACGGCCTTAACTTTGTCCCCATCCATTTCAACTCCTGCTTCTGAAATTTGATGCCTCAAGTACGCTATCTTCTTTTTCCCAAACTCACATTTCTTTTTGTTAGCTATCCAGTCACTTCCTTCTAATCCTTCCAACACCAGATTTACATGTCCAAGGTGCTCCTCCCAGCTGGCACTGTAAACTAAAATATCATCGAAGAAGACCAATACAAATTTTCGTAAGTACCTTTGTAACAGTTCATTCATTGCATTCTGGAACGTTGACGGTGCATTCGTGAGACCAAAGGGCATCACGAGGAACTCGTAGTGGCCCTGGTGAGTCCTAAATGCCGTTTTATGTATGTCCTCTTCCCCCATTCTGATCTGGTGATAGCCGCTTTTAAGGTCGATCTTTGAAAAATATGCAGCCCCTCTCAACTCGTCCAGGAGCTCTTCGATGACAGGGATGGGAAATTTGTTCGGAATAGTCGCTCGGTTTAACGCCCGATAGTCCACGCAAAAACGCCAGCTTTTATCTTTCTTCTGTACCAATATCACCGGACTGGAATATGGACTCGAACTGGGCCGTATTATTCCCGCTCGCAGCATGTCAGCCACTTGCCTCTCAATTTCGCCTTTTAACAGATGTGGGTAACGATAGGGGCGAATGTTCACTGGGTTTTCTCCTTCTTTTAATGGTATCCGGTGCACCAAGTCTCGAGTCGGTGGTAACCCCAGCACTTCTTGAAAAACACGGTAGTGCTTCTGCAGAAGCGTCCTCATCTCTGCCCTCTGTGCTTCTGTCAAATCCACCTCTTCTTCCCGGTCCAGCTCATCCTCCACTCGGCCCAACTCCCAAATAATCAGCCATGACTCCGCATCTGTCATTTTCAACAAAGCGTGTGGCTCCACCAGCTGTCGGGTTAGAGCAGGATCTCCTTGTATCACCACCCTTTTATCCCCCGTGCAATACCCCATGGTCATTGCCCTCCAATTTAACACTACTTCACCCAATTTTTCTAACCACTCCACCCGCAATATAGCATCGACTCCGCCTAACTCAAAGAGATGGAACTTCTCTTCAACCTCGGCCTCTCCCAGAACAACGACGACTCTCTCACAGCAACTCCTCGTTACCTTTCTCTGTCCATCCCCTAGACTTACAGTATACGGGGTTGTATCTGTAATGGTTAGTTCCAACTCCTCTGCCAACCTCCGATTAATGAAATTGTGGCTGGTCCCGCTATCAATAAGGACCAACACCTCCCGGTCTCCGATCTTCCCCTTCACCTTCATTGTTCGAGGTTGAGTTAACCCCCCCCGCTGAGCATGCAGATAATTCCATCGGTTTGACTTCTTGATCGGTTTCATCATCGCCGCCGTCCTCCTCATCCTCCGCCAGCAACAAAACTCTCAAGCTCCCTTCGGAACAACGATGGCCCGGCGCAAAAGGACCCCCACATCGGAAACAGTGTCCTTCTTCCCTCCTCTTCAGATATTCGGGGTAAGGTAAGTTGCGCACCGTTCGCGCTCTGTTATCACCACCTTCGAAGGTACTTCCCCTTACATTACCACTTGTCGCCCCCCCTTCTCGCCTGTTCGCGCCACTGATCTCCGTCCCCCCCGACCGATTCACTGATGATCGGTCGGCATCTCCTCGAACGACCGCCGACGAAACCCGCGTACACGTGGTGTTCGGCCTAAAGCCATTCCACACCCCTCCCCGCGCTTTGAACATTGCATCCTCCACGTCCCACGCAATTCTCACCGCCACCATGAATTCTTGGGGGTCTTGGATACGAACCTGTCCCTTAACGTCCTCTCGTAAACCCGCGAGAAAAAACCCCAATACTAACTCTTCCGCCAATCCATGGGTTTGGCCCAGCAAGATTTCGAAATTTCTGACATATTCCTCCACCGTTCCCTCCTGTCGTAGCGTCGCCATCTGTTTGAACACGGTTCCTCTGAAACCTCCTCCAAACCGATTCAACAATGCCAACTTCAAACCAGTCCACGAACGATCGGTTGCTTTATCTTTCCAGACCTTAAACCAATAACTCGCACTACCTTCCATGCTAATGTAGGCAAGTTCCACCTTGTCCTCCTCCGCTACCTTCTGGATGTTGAAGAAACGTTCTGCTCGATTAATCCAACTGTGCGGCTCCATTCCCTCACACGCCGGTAGGTCCACCCGTTTCCGCCAATTCTGTTGGAAGCTACCTTGATCACGTCTCTCTTGATTATCGTTCACTGAATTACTGCTTCCGTCAGACCTTCCATCTTGATTGTTCGCTCCTCCTCCCATGAGCCGCATCATCTGTTGCAAGTCCCGTCGTATCGCAGCGGTTTCCGCCTTAATCCCTTCTACAGTAATTTCAAGGGTCTCCAACCTTCCCTCCGTTTTGCTCTCCATCTCCGTCAACCCCTTTCTCGATCCGGCAGGTCGGACCAAATGTTAGGTTCCTAATTCAAGAACCTAAGGTAAACGCACACTAAACACACCAGAAACTTCTGTATAACTCTCGTTGTTTTATCTACAAACACGAATACAATGCCTGGATACAGCTAGAGAGCTTAACCTCCCCCTACAGGAGTCACGCTTCCTGTACAGCTCACAAAAATAACAACCAACCCCCCTCTATTCAATTATTCACCCTTTTATACTACCCATCCCGCCTTTCCTAACTGTTATCGCAGTTAGACTAACTAACTTCTAATTACTTATCTTTCTCCTCTCATATACACGTAACTTCCTAACAATATATATATATATATATATATATATATATATATATATATATATATATATATATATAAACAATAAATTTCAGTCTTACAAAACCAACTTATAAGATGAATTTTGCCTTTATGTATATATTTTAAATTGGTTTTATTTCTAGTTGATGTTAGACTTCCAACACAAAGAATACCAAACTACAATATTTTATCTTGACAAGTTTGTTTCTTTATGCATACTTGTAATTTCTGCAGCCTAAATTTTAGACATGTACAAAAAATCCAAATATTGAAATCGAATTCATATCATACTGATATAAATCACTTTAAGTCCATTTTAATGGATCCATATCTTTGGATTTTTAGTTCACTCCACTTAACTGGATTGGGATTTAAGAAGAACCAAAATCAACGTTCGTCCTAAGAAATCATTTGGTCAAGATAATTTTTAGCTGCTTTCGCCTGATAATTTTTTACTCTATATGCAAACTTTTTCTTTGGTTTAGAACATAGTTGGAGTGTTGCTGGGTTGACCTTGGATGGGACATCCTTGGCACGGTCTTGACCTGGATATTTATTGATTTATTTTTACCAATTAGAAAACTCTTTCAACGCCTAAGTATGACCTTTTAAAGTTTGTTAACATGACCTGAGTTATAGAAAAACTTACAAACGAGCTAATAAGCTGAATTAGGCCAACCGACTTATAAAGGCCATCGGCTCTTGTTCATCACATAAATAATTTTTTGTATATTTCAAAGACTGATATTAAAGGAAATAAGAAAATGTATGCAAGGAAAAGTCATTATATTAAAATTAGATGGGCATATAGAGCATATATAAGTGCTCATCATATTGTCACATGATCAAAATATGTGAAAAAAATTATATGAAAAAATAATTAAACAGTGAAAAAAGTAACACACAGGAAAAAGGGAAAAACTTCAATTAGAATCACCAAATACATGTATCTTTTTGTTAAGCCATCGTGCTAATAACACCTGTATATGATCACTGTCTTTCCCAAAATTACCAATTTAATTTTGAAAAATATCAAGATATTTAGTAAAAAGAACTAAATTGATTTAAATAAAACTGAAATTGAATTCATGAACTAAATTTCCAGGTTTTGATGCCACTTCTATTCAAATTAAATGGATATGAATTTAAACTAATTTAAATCCAAATTTAAATTATATTAAATAAATCATAATCAATTTTTTCCAATGAAATAGATTTGGATTTCAATCCAATCAATTTTCTTGGATTTGGATTGGATATAGATTAGTTTTTTTTTTTCTAAATCCAATGCCCACCCTTACTATATTTTTATATAAATTATTTTTATGGTAGTGCAAAATGGAAATCAAATTTGTATTGTTCGTGACATATCATGCTTGGTCTGTAAGGTTCAAATAGTGATTTGAAGTTTAAACTCGTCTTTGGTGTTATTGTCAACTTACCTGTTTTTGTCCATTAGGTTATTATCAAAGATATGAAGATAAAATTGCTCAGTGGGATGAAGGTTTTGCTAGAAAATGGTATGAAGACGCAAGCTATTTGTGCATGGGGATGGTTTGTCCGAATGCTTGGATCCCATGCTTTAAAGAGTAGGCATCTCGTTAATGATATGCTAAAAATTCCTGAACGTACATTTACAGATCTTGACCCTCAAGTTCAAATTGCTACGCTGGTATTGTATGAGTAACTGGTTTGCTTTTATCTCATCCATGATTCACAAAGATGAAATATTATTTGGGATGTAAACCTGTTCAATATTTAAAGTGACATGATAGAAAGTAGCTTAAAGAATTATGGTTGACGTTCATGCTGTATTTGGTTTTGAGGAAATAAACAGAAGAAATGAAAATAGAGAAGAATTAAGTTGAGAAAAGGGAATAAATAAGAAATAAAATTGAATATTTAGTTTGATAGACTAGAGATGAAATGAGAAACAATATAGTCGGTTCCACAAAATCAGGTCTCTCCCTCTCCATGCTTCCCCCTTCACTTTACCAATGCACAAAACACTTACTAGGTGTTAACATCATTTACTTATTGTTGCTTATGTAACCTTTTCATGTGCCTTATGTGCAGGTTGCTTGGGAAGGTCTTATTGACGCTCTTGTTCATGGTCTAATGTTGGTTTCCACGAAAAACGCATCAGCAGAGGAGAATTCTCTATCAGGAAGGAAAATTTGTGATGATCAAAGAAATGGCTTTTCCAAAAGCATAAAGCTAATAATGACGCCACTGATTGGCATCATGTCCAGTAAATGTGATGTATCAGTTCATTCATCCTGCTTAAACACATGGTGTTATTTGCTACATAAGCTTGATATCTCTGTCAATGAGCCATCAATGATAAAAATAGTTTTAGAGCCTATACTTAAATCAATATTTCAGAATGAACCTGATAGCAAGAACATCTGCTTATGGAGCCTGGGCCTCGATCTGCTCGCTGATAGTATTTCACAGAAGAGTGGGGAGGTCCTCTACCGGTCAACTGGCTGGGTAAGCCACAGAAACTCTGAAAATGGACATTCTCAATCTGGAAAATGCTCTTGGAAGCAACGCCAAATTATATGGATGCCCTGGAATATCAATAACTTGGACTTTTATCTGAGTACGATTCTTCATGTTGTCCATCAAGCATCTCTGCCAACTGTCACTTATGATCATAGAAGTCACGTTTATGATGCTGCTTTGAAGTTATTTATACATACTCTGAAAGGAGTCAAACTGCATGTTGAAAGTACATCTACTAATTATGGAGGTATTATGCAGTGCTTGACCTTATTAATAACATTCATCAAGAAAGTATGTGAAGATTTGTGCTCGGATGTTGGAGAAAATTATGATGTTTACTGTATTTCCGTTCAGTTCATAGATGCTATCACAAAGGAGTTAGGTCCTTCAATCTTGCGATCTCCTCTGTACAAAATTTCTATAGATCTGAAGTACATTGAAGACATGCAATCAGTTGATCATAATAAACATCTAAAATTTCTTAGTGTCAGTTGTGTTTCTCATATGGATAAGGTTTCTCCATTGGTTTATTTGATAGCACTGTACTTCTACATGATGGTTCAGTTAACCATGAAATCCCATCAAACAGATCACGCATCACAAGGGATGTGTGAATATTTTAAATTTATGTTTTCTTCAAATGATCCCCTGGAAGATCTCTTCACCAGCATTAGTTTCTTGTATAGACACGTTCAACCAATTTACTTAAACATATGGGTAGCATTAGCTCAAGGTCTGAACTACTGTGTATCTGATCCAAACTGCAAGTCATTACAGGAAGCCTTGTCTGACAGCACTGTATATTCTTCCATATGCCATCTTTTAATTTACCCCATCCTGGCACTTTCTGGAGTTCCAAGAATGACCGTGACAGCTAGTGGCTCTTTGGACAAATATCCTGTATCACCAGAAAGAAAACCGAGATTTGAACTGGTTATTCAAACATGGAAAGCACTTCATGGATCTCTTTGTAATTTGTTCATTGGATGTTCATCAACCACCAATTTCTCTGGGGACCTGTGCTTGTTGTTAAGCAGCTACCTTGATGAAAATAGTGACATGGTTGAGAGCGGTGCTGATTTTGACTTAACACGCAATGATGTGGATTTTGGTTTCCTTCATTTATCTGGCAATTTCTTGATTTGCATTCTAGAAAAGATTCAGACTTTGGAATTAGTTTCTGAATTGGACAAAAGTAAATTTGACCGTGATAGGAAAATATTGTTCTGTATAACGAACTGCTTAAAATTTGTTACCAAGTAAGTTTCAATATGCTTTGTAAGGATCTGATGAGCCTTTCTAGTTGTTTAATACGTGATTGCCATGTCTATTTTTTATTGTGTGGGGTATCTGTTTCATATCTTTGGATGATAAAAGTTGAATGGTAGAAACAGTGCATCTTCAAAATGGATGTACTTTTTATTAGCCTGATATTTCTATCGTCCTGTGTTGAGTTGGGGATGTAAAAGCAATGTCACTGGCGTTTTGACATATACTAGTCTTTTTGTTTTAATTTTATATGTAGGCGTCTATTCTATTTCTTGTGTGAAGTTATTAGCATTTTGAGATTATGATCACAACTTATTCAAGTAATTGACTTGCTTATTTGTATTTTGCTGCTTTGCTTAGCATGTATAAGTATTATTTTGATTGTAACACGACCTTTGGGTATTACCTAACCTACTCTAATTGCTGTCAATGGATGTGTCAAGCAAGTGCAAAATGAAGATTCTTATATATAAGTTTCTACTGATAATTTTTATGTCACATTTCAGGTATATGAATTTATTGAGAATAAAAATGGTGCGAGACCCAGTGCCTGAACAGCCTGGATTTGTTGGCACCTCAAGGTAAGTAATATAAGCTGTCTCCTCTAATGCATTCGTGGTTGTTTAATTAGTAACTCTACTTGACTGTCGCTTCATTAATACCAGGCTATATTCTGCGTTGGCATGCTTTATTAGTTGCCTTCACTGGAAGCAAGATATTCTTCAATTTCTAAAGGTTTGTTCCTTCTATTCATACTTAGTTAGTTGAAGTAGCTTTTATGAAACATGTGTATTTATTTATATGCTGCAACTTGGAGGGTGAGGGTTTACTTCACTACTACTACTAATTAGTCCATGATAGAAGGCTCAACTCAGTTATGATACCGGCTAAAGAATAAAGAGTCTTATCACATTCTGTTTGTCTTTTCATCCAAGAACTGCACAAAGGTTGATAAGACCTTTAAGGTGTATGTTAGGAAGAAGGTTCAAAATCAGAAGTTTCATGACAGTTACGGTGGTTGGGCAGTTTAGGGGTCGTTAGAGGTAGTTATTAAATTTAGTAAGGGTTATCTTTTAAGGAGGAAATGGTTCCTCCTGGTGGGTGTGTTGTATTTTCTTAAGTTTGGACAGGGTTTATCCTATATGAAGGGATTTATTTCCCTTAAATGCTGTTGAATGTTCCCCTAATTACGTTTTCCATTAATGTTAATGTGAACATACGTTGAATTGTCAGTTTTGTGTGATTAATGTTAGTATATGATCTATAGATTGGTTTCTTACTCTTAAGAAATCTAACAAATTGGTCTGACCTACCGGATAAAAAACACTAAGAGATTCATGGAGAGTAGAGTGAGCACATTAGAGAGGGCAATTGAGGAAATGAGGGAAGAATCTAGAGCCAACTTTCAAAGGCTCAGTGATATGTTTGGAGGATGTTATGGCAGACTTAAGAATATTGAAAAGGGTTATGAAGGAAGTAAAGATTCTGCAAATGGTGATAGAGTAGGAAGAAGAGAAGAGGTGCATGAAGAATGGGAGGAAGAAAAAAGAGAAAACCAGCAGGGTGGATGAAAAAAGTATAATTGCCTTCATTTGAAGAGGGGATCCTTCTTTAACCAAGAGAGTGGTGACTCCAACAATTTTATTAAAAGAAAAGAATTGAAGTGGTGACATTAGTTGGAAGATGGGTAATAAGCCGAATTGGAGAAGGGCTGTGAGGAACAAAACCATTAACAACCAAGCAAAACACAGAGTTGCAGGAAATTCTAAGTACTTTTGAAGGCATATTCAGTACACCACAGGAGTTACCTTGCAAATGGCATTTGAACCATCAAATTCCTATTAAAGCCGGAATAGATCCAATCATGTGAGACCTTATAGGTACCCACAGCTATTAAAGGCATAAATTGAGAAACAGTGCTGAGATGCTCCAGACAGGTATTATTAGACCAAGTAAAAGTCCTATTTCCACTCCAGTGATTTTGGTTAAGAAGAAAGATGGAAATTGACTTTTTTGCATTGATTATCGGGCTTTAAATAAGGCTATAATTTAGATAAATTTCCTATCCCAGTGATAGAAGAGTTGTTAGATGAATTGTGTGGTGTTAGTTACTTCTCCAAAATTGATTTAGAGGAGGGTATCATCAAATAAGGATGAAGGATGAAGGAGAATGATATCCTTAAAATGGTGTTCAGGACACATCAAGGGCACTATGAGATTTTGGTGATGCCATTTGGGCTGTCAATGCCCCTGCCACATTCCAAAGCATCATGAATACCGTTCTGAAGGAGTTTTTAAGGAAGAATGTGTTTGTTTTCTTTGATGATATATTGGTTTATAGCAAGACTTGGGAGGAGCACAAAGAACATCTCCACCAAGTTCATAGTACTTTAGGACAACAACAGTTGTTTGCTAATTGGAAAAAATGTGAATTTGGGAAGAAGCAGATAAGGTATTTGGGTCATGTTATCTCAAGTTAGGGGGTACAGATGGACGTAGAGAAGGTGTTGGTTGGTCAAGATTGGCCTGTTCCACGGTCTATTAAGGCTCTAAGAAGTTTCTTAGGCCTTACGAGGTATTATAGACGTTTCATTAAAGATTATGGGAAGAATGCAAGGCCTTTGACAATTTATTAAATAAAGGACAGTTTGTATGGTCCGCTCAATGCACCGAAGCTATGAACATCTTGAAGACAACATTAACAACAACACCAGTACTTGCTTTACCAGATTTCTCTCACATATTTTATGTTGATGTGAAGCTGCAGTAGGGGTATTGGGGCTTTTTTGTCTCAAATCCTCGGCTTATTGCTTATTTTAGCAAGGCTTTAAGTGATTCTTCTTTCTCCAAGTTTTTTATGAGAAGGAACTAATGGCCTTGGTGCTAGCAATTCAACATTGGACCCTTCTTTACTTGGGCAGCGATTTGTGGTTCCCGTGGCTTTTCGCTTCCAGCTGCCATGTCGGCCTGAATTCATCTTGTCTTCCATGTCTCTCACCTTAAACATGCCATAGGTACCCATTAAGTTGAACAGGACCTTCCAGCAAAACTCTTTTCAAAGTCTTGGATTCTAGGGTGCAGCAACTCCATGGGATATCAGTCCCTCAACTTCTTATTCAATGGAATTCGGGAGGACCCGAAGGTGCTACATGGGAAGATGAAGGGACCATTCGTGATCAATTCTTAGACTTTAACCACCTTGAGACAAGGTTGTTCGGGAATCCGAGGAGTATTGATAAGACATTTAAGGTGTATGTTAGGAGAAGGTTCAAAATCAGAAGTTTCATGACACTTAAACGGTGGTTGGGCAGTTTAGGGGTCGGTAGAAGTAGTTATTAAGTTTAGTAAGGGTTATCTTTTAAGAGGAAATGGTTCCTCCTAGTGGGTGTGTTGTATTTTCTTGAGTTTGGACAAGGTTTATCCTGTATGAAGGGATTTATTTTTTTTGGACACTGTTGAATGTTTCCCCTTAATTACGTTTTCCATTAATGTTAATGTGAACTTACGTTGAATTGTCAGTTTTGAGTGTTTAATCCTAATATATGATCTATAGATTGGTTTCATACTCTTAAGAAACCTAACAAAGGTGAATGCCTTAAAAACAATTAGTTGTTGCATATGACTTTCATTATGCTTACCAAATTGACAATTACATGATAATTTTCGTTTCATCAAACTAGCCTTAATATTCCTTATACTTTTCTGCAGATTGTTTCCTTCCCACTGCTTGAATGGCTAGCAAATATGGAACGCAGGATGATAAAGCAAACAACCAACTCCAACTTCTATGGACCGAAATTCTAAGCTGCTTAAGAAGAAGTCAACCTCCTATAAACTTTGGTTCCGCTTTGCTCAAACTTCATGAACCTCTATTTGAGAAAACTCTCAATCACCCATATCCCTCTATTTCAGAACCAACCATCAACTTTTGGAATTCTACATTTGGTCAGCAAATTATTTTGGATTTCCCCCTCGAGTCTTCTTGTGTCTTGGACAGGCTATCCAGAAATGGAAGATTAAAGCTCCAGAAGAGGAGCCTACCATGTCTTCAGAAATGTCAATCTCCTGAGGAAGCCAATGATGCTCCACAGGGATATAGGGTCTCTGCCAAACATAACAGCACTTCTAAGAGGGTGGGAACTAGTGTTGGATAAACTACAAGAGACACCTCCTTTAAGTCGTAAAAAGAGAAGGCTAGAACTGACTGAGCATCAAAGGGAAGTTAGGCGAGCACAGCAAGGAAGGGAGAGGGATACTGGAGGACATGGCCCAGGAATTAGAACTTACACTAGCGCTGACTTTACACAAGGTAACGATGATGATTCGCAAGAAAGCATTGAGGAGATAATAAGAGATCCTGAAGCTATATTGCAGATGCTGATAAAAACTATCTGACTTACTTTGAATGCTGCTTATAGATTGTATTATATTATGGGAGCCTGAATTATTATCAGCTGAAATCTATTTTAACCTGTCTTATTAGAAAATTTTAAATCGCAAAAAAAATAAGGAATGTCAGAATTAATAACTTATAGTAAGTAATAAGTAACCATTACATGTGTGGGGTTAGGCTATTCACCACACTGAAGGACCAGCTTTCTTAATTTACATATCTATATTGAGCAGTTGGCTTTTAAGATTGAAGAAAGAAAAGTTATTAAATCAACTAAAATTAATTTAACAAAATGTTTTTATTAATCGTAAATCACATCAAGTACCAGAAAAAAAATGCATGAAATTGATTTAATTATTGTCATATCAACTAAGAATATTTCATTCTAAGAATTATAATTTTAAAACTTAAGTGTTATAAAAAAAATTGTATTAGAACATCTTATAAAGAAAAATGATTGATCATAAGAATAAAATAACATTATTATATTAAATATTTCTATCAAAATAGGTTCAATATGCAAATATCTAATAACATGATCCATATATGATATTTTGATTATCTATTATATACTTTTGAGATATATGATACTATTCATGTGATTTCCATTCATAATTTGACAATAACTATTATATCTATTATTATATTTTGTATATCAACATGTCTATAAAACCTAGAAATACATATTATTATTATAACCAATATAACATCTAATAATTACTCTTATTCATAAATACTCACCTATGTTTTATGTTTTCTTATTAATTTGAGTGTGGAAATTTTTGTATGTAAACCTTTTCTTTTTATGGTGATTTGGAGTTATCACACATCAACTACCTTATATATTGTTTGGCCAAATTTGGTAAGAAAAGATATTATTATATTAAATCTTTCTATCAATTATCGAATAATTTTCTTTTAAAATAATATAACATTAGAATTCATAAAAAAATAAATTAAAATTCAATAAAATAACTCTAAAATGGAGATGTCATTTTATGATTATTCAATGTCCCTTGGCATGTCTTTTGGCTATGGCCAGCTCTAAGTTACCATTATCTCTCTCACGACTCTTAGGCTCATCCACAATTCCACAACCATCATTTTCAGAGGTAATCAATCCATGAGGTCTTAAGTGAAAGTTTTGGAGCACAACAAGAATAATTCATTTTCCGTTCAAGAAAGTGTAACATCCCAAAATTATACAGTCATCAACTATATACTTAGAATAATTACACATATCAATAACCCAAAACAGTCTTAAAACACAGGGATCGACAATAACGAAAGAGGATGAACGACCGTAAATGAAGAATAATTTAACGAGCGTTTACAAAAGATAAGGACGAACGGTTTACAAAACAATTACCGAACGTCCAACTATAAAACCAACCATAAAAGAGCGCTCGCTCACAGCCGCTCGCTACTCTAACTACACTAACTAGAACCGAACGCTCACTGTTCGGCCTTCACTTCAACTTCTACCAGATTTTCTTCAGCAAGCAACCCTTCTTCAAGCCTTTGTTCAAGGGATGCACCACCATCTGCTCACACCCACAACGGATGATCATTGCATTTTGACAAGACGGAAAAATACATGGACAGTAGACAACACAATGGAAAATGCAAGGGTAAGCTTATAATATTTAATTTATACAATCAACACATACATTTACATTTCAATTCGTACAAACAACATGTGACTTATCCAATAACAAACATAAAAATACATATATATAAGACAGACCGTCCGGACTGTATGAACCGTGTAGCTACAGGCGTCCTTGCACCCGAGTGGTGTGGTAACTGGGAAACTCTCAACAGCTGCCACTCGGGTAAATCCTTCGCCCCTGCTAAGTGAGGGATACGAAAGACCTCCTGCCATTCCCACACATGACTACCCCCTTCTACGTGAAGATGAGTATCACGGAATATCAGGATGGACCAAGCCAGCATTAGCATGCCCACAGTCATACTTTACAAAACTTCAATAATCAATCATATCTGAGACGTTCCTCCTTGGAACGCTCGTTAAAATCCATTTCCAATAATTCGTTCAAAATATCATTCGTCCATATTAAACATTTCTCATATTCACATTTTCATTCTATGTTCCACTTTCTTAAATTCACGAACGTTCATCACTCAATCAATAGGGACTAACATGTTACAGTACTCCTACATCCTCGTTTCTGAACAAAAGAAACGAACCATTTATCCACTCAATACGTTTCAACACTTAAAAATTTGAAGGTACTGATCTTAGAAGATATGGATGATACTTAGAAAAATTTTAAGTATAAAGACTCCAGGTAGAATCCAAAGGATACAGTCAGTAAGAAAATATTTAGATACACAACCAAATATGATTTGATTTCAGAAAACAACACTGCCAGTCAACGAACGAACGTTAATTAACAATTTGGACGAACGCCAGTTACGTTCGCTCAGAATTCAATGATAAGGACGAGCGTTCAGTTATAAAACCGAACCCTCCTTGGACGAACGCTGGGTCAATGACCGAGCACAAATCAGAACGAACGCTCGTGATAAACCGAGCGCTATCTAGGACGAACGCTTCGGTATAAGACCGAGCGCCAATTGGTACGATCGTTCAATATAATGACGAACGCTCTGTAAAACGAACGTTCGACATAAGGTCGAACGACATTAAGGACGAACGCTCGACTTAAGGCCGAACGTCACGTATTTATAAAGTTTCAATTATTTATCTATACTGAGCTGAACCAAACGCTCATTCACAAAAATGGGGACGCTCGTTCTCGAGCAGAATTCTTTCCAAATGAAAGAATTCCAATCTAAGTTATTTTAATGAAAACCGAACGGTCTAATACCGTACAGTGACGAGCGTCATTTAGCAAAGGGAATGATCTAAATTTTCAGATTTTCACAAGCTTAACAGAATTTTCCAGATTTCCAATTTATAAACTTTGTACTTTCATTTCCAGATTTAATTCACCTCAAACATTCTCATCATACAGATTTCGACATTTTAATCATTCAACCACACAATAACCATACTCCATTCATACATAATCAAATCAACATGCATTTAAATCAAATTCAACATCAAATATAATCCATACAAGCAGTGTTCGTTCATGACAGATCCATCCAAACCAGAATTCATATCAGATATCAGTAACCATTCATAACAGCTCAACTTCATATTTTTCACACATGCAAATCCAGATTTCACAACAAACGAGTACAAATTAAACATATAAGCTTCCCTTACCCGGATTGCAGTGAACTTTTAACAGTATAACTTGCTTCTGTCCAACTAGGGCTTTCTACCCGCTACGCTTTCCTTACGCTCCTCAACTAGGTTTAACCAAGAGAACTCAGAAACTCAGATTTTATTCTTTGCATGCAACTGAAACAGTGTTCCTAGAAATTCTAGATCTAGGTTATGGTTTGGAACTTACCAGTTACAGGATCAAAAGAGGTTCGGATCAAAACGAAACTTACTGGCCCGTGAACGTTTCTATGGTTTCAGAAAACTGATTGAAGTTGAAAGAAGTGAGAAATGGTAGAGAGAAGATGAGAGTTCTTAGTGAGAAGTTGGAGAAGATGGAAGGTTCCTAGAGAGAAGGTGGGGAAGTCGTAGAGAGAAGGAGGAGAGAAAGAATTTTCCAGAATCAAGAAAGGAGTGTGCGTGTAGAGCGAGGGATGAGTTTTTCTGAGAATGCATGCCTTGTTTCCAGTGCCGAACGAACGTCCGCTCCTCGTCAGCCACGTGCATTCCACTAACGTTTTCCAGATTCCTCTCGCAGTGACACCTGGCGTTCTCTAGTGAACTGTCGTGCTCTCCGAGTGACGCGCAAACTGCACTGCGTTTTCCCCACTCCAAACTCCATGCAGCGTGACACCTGGCGTCCGCTGTTGGAATGCTCCTCCCTGCTGCCGCCACGTACGCTGTTGAGGTGTCTAGTTCTCCAGTTGCCACGTGTACTCCAATGTACGTTATTTTCCAGGGTCTTACATTCCCTCCAACTACAAAAATTTTCGTCCTCGAAAATCTAGGTATATTAAAGTGTAGACGGAGTACTTTGTCCATGCTAGCAAACCTTCAACTTATCTTGTAATGTCGTCATTCTTCTCGTTCCAGACCACTTTCACCCATCTGATGGATTTTCACTTGAACACTAGATGGGGTATCTCCAATACCTACTGGTTGGATTTATACAATCGTTATCCTTAAATACGAACGTGTTCTAGTCCTTCTAGTCCTAGCACATCAGACGAGTCTCCAATATATATCCAGAGTGACGATGCGTGAAACTAAATGAGGATTAGCCAATTGAGAAGATAATGATATCTTCATACGCTACCGTCCCAAAGCGTCTACAATCCAAGAACATTCGGCAGCAGCTTCCTAGGACAAGTGACTTCGTCCCACACACATGTCTTTAGCAATTCTTCAATGTTGACTGGTTCCAACTATAACGAACGGTTATGTTTGGGTAAGGACAAAGATTTATGGGAAGATGATAAATTACAAGGGAACCGTGAAATAAGGAACCAGTAGATGATTTTGAAATAAAGAGACATTGGATTTGAAAGGTTAATGGATTGGTAACATCATACCGAACGAGAGAAATTATCATTAGGAAGAGTCACAAGTTTTCCAAGAGGAAAAGAATTAATATTGAAGTATTTTACTATTGGATTAGAATGTGCAAGTTTATTCTGAATCCGTTATACTAGGTTGTTAAGGGTCGGGTTCTTTGACTGTTCGGATTCGTTCGTCCTTTAACGTTCGTCATTTATACCCTTTACTTGAATTTGCTATATATATATATATATATATCTACTTGTCTTAGTTTTCAATAATCAATTTATTCCGGAATATTCAGATTAATCTTTTATGTTCTCTCTCATCTGTTGCTTCTGTTTATCCTTTCCACATTCTAATCCAATAGTAAAATACTTCAATATTAATTCTTTTCCTCTTGGAAAACTTGTGACTCTTCCTAATGATAATTTCTCTCGTTCGGTATGATGTTACCAATCCATTAACCTTTCAAATCCAATGTCTCTTTATTTCAAAATCATCTACTGGTTCCTTATTTCACGGTTCCCTTGTAATTTATCATCTTCCCATAAATCTTTGGTCCTTACCCAAACATAACCGTTCGTTATAGTTGGAACCAGTCAACATTGAAGAATTGCTAAAGACATGTGTGTGGGACGAAGTCACTTGTCCTAGGAAGCTGCTGCCGAATGTTCTTGGATTGTAGACGCTTTGGGACGGTAGCGTATGAAGATATCATTATCTTCTCAATTGGCTAATCCTCATTTAGTTTTCACGCATCGTCACTCTGGATATATATATTGGAGACTCGTCTGATGTGCTAGGACTAGAAGGACTAGAACACGTTCGTATTTAAGGATAACGATTGTATAAATCCAACCAGTAGGTATTGGAGATACCCCATCTAGTGTTCAAGTGAAAATCCATCAGATGGGTGAAAGTGGTCTGGAACGAGAAGAATGACGACATTACAAGATAAGTTGAAGGTTTGCTAGCATGGACAAAGTACTCCGTCTACACTTTAATATACCTAGATTTTCGAGGACGAAAATTTTTGTAGTTGGAGGGAATGTAAGACCCTGGAAAATAACGTACATTGGAGTACACGTGGCAACTGGAGAACTAGACACCTCAACAGCGTACGTGGCGGCAGCAGGGAGGAGCATTCCAACAGCGGACGCCAGGTGTCACGCTGCATGGAGTTTGGAGTGGGGAAAACGCAGTGCAGTTTGCGCGTCACTCGGAGAGCACGACAGTTCACTAGAGAACGCCAGGTGTCACTGCGAGAGGAATCTGGAAAACGTTAGTGGAATGCACGTGGCTGACGAGGAGCGGACGTTCGTTCGGCACTGGAAACAAGGCATGCATTCTCAGAAAAACTCATCCCTCGCTCTACACGCACACTCCTTTCTTGATTCTGGAAAATTCTTTCTCTCCTCCTTCTCTCTACGACTTCCCCACCTTCTCTCTAGGAACCTTCCATCTTCTCCAACTTCTCACTAAGAACTCTCATCTTCTCTCTACCATTTCTCACTTCTTTCAACTTCAATCAGTTTTCTGAAACCATAGAAACGTTCACGGGCCAGTAAGTTTCGTTTTGATCCGAACCTCTTTTGATCCTGTAACTGGTAAGTTCCAAACCATAACCTAGATCTAGAATTTCTAGGAACACTGTTTCAGTTGCATGCAAAGAATAAAATCTGAGTTTCTGAGTTCTCTTTGGTTAAACCTAGTTGAGGAGCGTAAGGAAAAGCGTAGCGGGTAGAAAGCCCTAGTTGGACAGAAGCAAGTTATACTGTTAAAAGTTCACTGCAATCCGGGTAAGGGAAGCTTATATGTTTAATTTGTACTCGTTTGTTGTGAAATCTGGATTTGCATGTGTGAAAAATATGAAGTTGAGCTGTTATGAATGGTTACTGATATCTGATATGAATTCTGGTTTGGATGGATCTGTCATGAACGAACACTGCTTGTATGGATTATATTTGATGTTGAATTTGATTTAAATGCATGTTGATTTGATTATGTATGAATGGAGTATGGTTATTGTGTGGTTTGAATGATTAAAATGTCGAAATCTGTATGATGAGAATGTTTGAGGTGAATTAAATCTGGAAATGAAAGTACAAAGTTTATAAATTGGAAATCTGGAAAATTCTGTTAAGCTTGTGAAAATCTGAAAATTTAGATCATTCCCTTTGCTAAATGACGCTCGTCACTGTACGGTATTAGACCGTTCGGTTTTCATTAAAATAACTTAGATTGGAATTCTTTCATTTGGAAAGAATTCTGCTCGAGAACGAGCGTCCCCATTTTTGTGAATGAGCGTTTGGTTCAGCTCAGTATAGATAAATAATTGAAACTTTATAAATACGTGACGTTCGGCCTTAAGTCGAGCGTTCGTCCTTAATGTCGTTCGACCTTATGTCGAACGTTCGTTTTACAGAGCGTTCGTCATTATATTGAACGATCGTACCAATTGGCGCTCGGTCTTATACCGAAGCGTTCGTCCTAGATAGCGCTCGGTTTATCACGAGCGTTCGTTCTGATTTGTGCTCGGTCATTGACCCAGCGTTCGTCCAAGGAGGGTTCGGTTTTATAACTGAACGCTCGTCCTTATCATTGAATTCTGAGCGAACGTAACTGGCGTTCGTCCAAATTGTTAATTAACGTTCGTTCGTTGACTGGCAGTGTTGTTTTCTGAAATCAAATCATATTTGGTTGTGTATCTAAATATTTTCTTACTGACTGTATCCTTTGGATTCTACCTGGAGTCTTTATACTTAAAATTTTTCTAAGTATCATCCATATCTTCTAAGATCAGTACCTTCAAATTTTTAAGTGTTGAAACGTATTGAGTGGATAAATGGTTCGTTTCTTTTGTTCAGAAACGAGGATGTAGGAGTACTGTAACATGTTAGTCCCTATTGATTGAGTGATGAACGTTCGTGAATTTAAGAAAGTGGAACATAGAATGAAAATGTGAATATGAGAAATGTTTAATATGGACGAATGATATTTTGAACGAATTATTGGAAATGGATTTTAACGAGCGTTCCAAGGAGGAACGTCTCAGATATGATTGATTATTGAAGTTTTGTAAAGTATGACTGTGGGCATGCTAATGCTGGCTTGGTCCATCCTGATATTCCGTGATACTCATCTTCACGTAGAAGGGGGTAGTCATGTGTGGGAATGGCAGGAGGTCTTTCGTATCCCTCACTTAGCAGGGGCGAAGGATTTACCTCGAGTGGCAGCTGTTGAGAGTTTCCCAGTTACCACACCACTCGGGTGCAAGGACGCCTGTAGCTACACGGTTCATACAGTCCGGACGGTCTGTCTTATATATATGTATTTTTATGTTTGTTATTGGATAAGTCACATGTTGTTTGTACGAATTGAAATGTAAATGTATGTGTTGATTGTATAAATTAAATATTATAAGCTTACCCTTGCATTTTCCATTGTGTTGTCTACTGTCCATGTATTTTTCCGTCTTGTCAAAATGCAATGATCATCCGTTGTGGGTGTGAGCAGATGGTGGTGCATCCCTTGAACAAAGGCTTGAAGAAGGGTTGCTTGCTGAAGAAAATCTGGTAGAAGTTGAAGTGAAGGCCGAACAGTGAGCGTTCGGTTCTAGTTAGTGTAGTTAGAGTAGCGAGCGGCTGTGAGCGAGCGCTCTTTTATGGTTGGTTTTATAGTTGGACGTTCGGTAATTGTTTTGTAAACTGTTCGTCCTTATCTTTTGTAAACGCTCGTTAAATTATTCTTCATTTACGGTCGTTCATCCTCTTTCGTTATTGTCGATCCCTGTGTTTTAAGACTGTTTTGGGTTATTGATATGTGTAATTATTCTAAGTATATAGTTGATGACTGTATAATTTTGGGATGTTACACTTTCTTGAACGGAAAATGAATTATTCTTGTTGTGCTCCAAAACTTTCACTTAAGACCTCATGGATTGATTACCTCTGAAAATGATGGTTGTGGAATTGTGGATGAGCCTAAGAGTCGTGAGAGAGATAATGGTAACTTAGAGCTGGCCATAGCCAAAAGACATGCCAAGGGACATTGAATAATCATAAAATGACATCTCCATTTTAGAGTTATTTTATTGAATTTTAATTTATTTTTTTATGAATTCTAATGTTATATTATTTTAAAAGAAAATTATTCGATAATTGATAGAAAGATTTAATATAATAATATCTTTTCTTACCAAATTTGGCCAAACAATATATAAGGTAGTTGATGTGTGATAACTCCAAATCACCATAAAAAGAAAAGGTTTACATACAAAAATTTCCACACTCAAATTAATAAGAAAACATAAAACATAGGTGAGTATTTATGAATAAGAGTAATTATTAGATGTTATATTGGTTATAATAATAATATGTATTTCTAGGTTTTATAGACATGTTGATATACAAAATATAATAATAGATATAATAGTTATTGTCAAATTATGAATGGAAATCACATGAATAGTATCATATATCTCAAAAGTATATTAATAGATAATCAAAATATCATATATGGATCATGTTATTAGATATTTGCATATTGAACCTATTTTGATAGAAATATTTAATATAATAATGTTATTTTATTCTTATGATCAATCATTTTTCTTTATAAGATGTTCTAATACAATTTTTTTTATAACACTTAAGTTTTAAAATTATAATTCTTAGAATGAAAATATTCTTAGTTGATATGACAATAATTAAATCAATTTCATGCATTTTTTTTCTGGTACTTGATGTGATTTACGATTAATAAAAACATTTTGTTAAATTAATTTTAGTTGATTTAATAACTTTTCTTTCTTCAATCTTAAAAGCCAACTGCTCAATATAGATATGTAAAATTAAGAAAGCTGGTCCTTCAGTGTGGTGAATAGCCTAACCCCCACACATGTAATTGGTTACTTATTACTTACTATAAGTTATTAATTCTGACATTCCTTATTTTTTTGCGATTTAAAATTTTCTAATAAGACAGGTTAAAATAGATTTCAGCTGATAATAATTCAGGCTCCCATAAATATAATACAATCTATAAGCAGCATTCAAAGTAAGTCAGATAGTTTTTATCAGCATCTGCAATATAGCTTCAGGATCTCTTATTATCTCCTCAATGCTTTCTTGCGAATCATCATCGTTACCTTGTGTAAAGTCAGCGCTAGTGTAAGTTCTAATTCCTGGGCCATGTCCTCCAGTATCCCTCTCCCTTCCTTGCTGTGCTCGCCTAACTTCCCTTTGATGCTCAGTCAGTTCTAGCCTTCTCTTTTTACGACTTAAAGGAGGTGTCTCTTGTAGTTTATCCAACACTAGTTCCACCCTCTTAGAAGTGCTGTTATGTTTGGCAGAGACCCTATATCCCTGTGGAGCATCATTGGCTTCCTCAGGAGATTGACATTTCTGAAGACATGGTAGGCTCCTCTTCTGGAGCTTTAATCTTCCATTTCTGGATAGCCTGTCCAAGACACAAAGAAGACTCGAGGGGAAATCCAAAATAATTTGCTGACCAAATGTAGAATTCCAAAAGTTGATGGTTGGTTCTGAAATAGAGGGATATGGGTGATTGAGAGTTTTCTCAAATAGAGGTTCATGAAGTTTGAGCAAAGCGGAACCAAAGTTTATAGGAGGTTGACTTCTTCTTAAGCAGCTTAGAATTTCGGTCCATAGAAGTTGGAGTTGGTTGTTTGCTTTATCATCCTGCGTTCCCATATTTGCTAGCCATTCAAGCAGTGGGAAGGAAACAATCTGCAGAAAAGTATAAGGAATATTAAGGCTAGTTTGATGAAACGAAAATTATCATGTAATTGTCAATTTGGTAAGCATAATGAAAGTCATATGCAACAACTAATTGTTTTTAAGGCATTCACCTTTGTTAGGTTTCTTAAGAGTATGAAACCAATCTATAGATCATATATTAGGATTAAACACTCAAAACTGACAATTCAACGTAAGTTCACATTAACATTAATGGAAAACGTAATTAAGGGAACATTCAACAGTGTCCAAAAAAAATAAATCCCTTCATACAGGATAAACCTTGTCCAAACTCAAGAAAATACAACACACCCACTAGGAGGAACCATTTCCTCCTTAAAAGATAACCCTTACTAAACTTAATAACTACTTCTACCGACCCCTAAACTGCCCAACCACCGTTAAGTGTCATGAAACTTCTGATTTTGAACCTTCTTCCTAACATACACCTTAAATGTCTTATCAATACTCCTCGGATTCCCGAACAACCTTGTCCTCAAGGTGGTTAAAGTCTAAGAATTGATCACGAATGGTCCCTTCATCTTCCCATGTAGCACCTTCGGGTCCTCCCGAATTCCATTGAATAAGAAGTTGAGGGACTGATATCCCATGGAGTTGCTGCACCCTAGAATCCAAGACTTTGAAAAGAGTTTTGCTGGAAGGTCCTGTTCAACTTAATGGGTACCTATGGCATGTTTAAGGTGAGAGACATGGAAGACAAGATGAATTCAGGCCGACATTGGCAGCTGGAAGCGAAAAGCCACGGGAACCACAAATCGCTGCCCAAGTAAAGAAGGTGTCCAATGTTGAATTGCTAGCACCAAGGCCATTAGTTCCTTCTCATAAATAAACTTGGAGAAAGAAGAATCACTTAAAGCCTTGCTAAAATAAGCAATAAGCCGAGGATTTTGAGACAAAAAAGCCCCAATACCCCTACCTGCAGCTTCACATTCAACATAAAATATGTGAGAGAAATCTGGTAAAGCAAGTACTGGTGTTGTTGTTAATGTTGTCTTCAAGATGTTCATAGCTTCGGTGCATTGAGCGGACCATACAAACTGTCCTTTATTTAATAAATCTGTCAAAGGCCTTGCATTCTTCCCATAATCTTTAATGAAACGTCTATAATACCTCGTAAGGCCTAAGAAACTTCTTAGAGCCTTAATAGACCGTGGAACAGGCCAATCTTGACCAACCAACACCTTCTCTACGTCCATCTGTACCCCCTAACTTGAGATAACATGACCCAAATACCTTATCTGCTTCTTCCCAAATTCACATTTTTTCCAATTAGCAAACAACTGTTGTTGTCCTAAAGTACTATGAACTTGGTGGAGATGTTCTTTGTGCTCCTCCCAAGTCTTGCTATAAACCAATATATCATCAAAGAAAACAAACACATTCTTCCTTAAAAACTCCTTCAGAACGGTATTCATGATGCTTTGGAATGTGGCAGGGGCATTTGACAGCCCAAATGGCATCACCAAAATCTCATAGTGCCCTTGATGTGTCCTGAACACCATTTTAAGGATATCATTCTCCTTCATCCTTCATCCTTATTTGATGATACCCTCCTCTTAAATCAATTTTGGAGAAGTAACTAACACCACACAATTCATCTAACAACTCTTCTATCACTGGGATAGGAAATTTATCTAAACTTATAGCCTTATTTAAAGCCCGATAATCAATGCAAAAAAGTCAATTTCCATCTTTCTTCTTAACCAAAATCACTGGAGTGGAATAAGGACTTTTACTTGGTCTAATAATACCTGTCTGGAGCATCTCAGCCACTTGTTTCTCAATTTATGCCTTTAATAGCTGTGGGTACCTATAAGGTCTCACATTGATTGGATCTATTCCGGCTTTAATAGGAATTTGATGGTTCAAATGCCATTTGCAAGGTAACTCCTGTGGTGTACTGAATATGCCTTCAAAAGTACTTAGAATTTCCTGCAACTCTGTGTTTTGCTTGGTTGTTAAATGGTTTTGTTCCTCACAGCCCTTCTCCAATTCGGCATTACCCATCTTCCAACTAATGTCACCACTTCAATCTTCTTTTCTTTTAATAAAATTGTTGGAGTCACCACTCTCTTGGTTAAAGAAGGATCCCCTTCTTCAAATGAAGGCAATTCTACTTTTTTCATCCACCCTGCTGGTTTTCTCTTTTTTCTTCCTCCCATTCTTCATGCACCTCTTCTCTTCTTCCTACTCTATCACCATTTGCAGAATCTTTACTTCCTTCATAACCCTTTTCAATATTCTTAAGTCTGCCATAACATCCTCCAACATATCACTGAGCCTTTGAAAGTTGGCTCTAGATTCTTCCCTCATTTCCTCAATTGCCCTCTCTAATGTGCTCACTCTACTCTCCATGAATCTCTTAGTGTTTTTTATCCGGTAGGTCAGACCAATTTGTTAGATTTCTTAAGAGTAAGAAACCAATCTATAGATCATATACTAACATTAATCACACAAAACTGACAATTCAACGTATGTTCACATTAACATTAATGGAAAACGTAATTAGGGGAACATTCAACAGCATTTAAGGGAAATAAATCCCTTCATATAGGATAAACCCTGTCCAAACTTAAGAAAATACAACACACCCACCAGGAGGAACCATTTCCTCCTTAAAAGATAACCCTTACTAAATTTAATAACTACCTCTAACGACCCCTAAACTGCCCAACCACCGTAACTGTCATGAAACTTCTGATTTTGAACCTTCTTCCTAACATACACCTTAAAGGTCTTATCAACCTTTGTGCAGTTCTTGGATGAAAAGACAAACAGAATGTGATAAGACTCTTTATTCTTTAGCCGGTATCATAACTGAGTTGAGCCTTCTATCATGGACTAATTAGTAGTAGTAGTGAAGTAAACCCTCACCCTCCAAGTTGCAGCATATAAATAAATACACATGTTTCATAAAAGCTACTTCAACTAACTAAGTATGAATAGAAGGAACAAACCTTTAGAAATTGAAGAATATCTTGCTTCCAGTGAAGGCAACTAATAAAGCATGCCAACGCAGAATATAGCCTGGTATTAATGAAGCGACAGTCAAGTAGAGTTACTAATTAAACAACCACGAATGCATTAGAGGAGACAGCTTATATTACTTACCTTGAGGTGCCAACAAATCCAGGCTGTTCAGGCACTGGGTCTCGCACCATTTTTATTCTCAATAAATTCATATACCTGAAATGTGACATAAAAATTATCAGTAGAAACTTATATATAAGAATCTTCATTTTGCACTTGCTTGACACATCCATTGACAGCAATTAGAGTAGGTTAGGTAATACCCAAAGGTCGTGTTACAATCAAAATAATACTTATACATGCTAAGCAAAGCAGCAAAATACAAATAAGCAAGTCAATTACTTGAATAAGTTGTGATCATAATCTCAAAATGCTAATAACTTCACACAAGAAATAGAATAGACGCCTACATATAAAATTAAAACAAAAAGACTAGTATATGTCAAAACGCCAGTGACATTGCTTTTACATCCCCAACTCAACACAGGACGATAGAAATATCAGGCTAATAAAAAGTACATCCATTTTGAAGATGCACTGTTTCTACCATTCAACTTTTATCATCCAAAGATATGAAACAGATACCCCACACAATAAAAAATAGACATGGCAATCACGTATTAAACAACTAGAAAGGCTCATCAGATCCTTACAAAGCATATTGAAACTTACTTGGTAACAAATTTTAAGCAGTTCGTTATACAGAACAATATTTTCCTATCACGGTCAAATTTACTTTTGTCCAATTCAGAAACTAATTCCAAAGTCTGAATCTTTTCTAGAATGCAAATCAAGAAATTGCCAGATAAATGAAGGAAACCAAAATCCACATCATTGCGTGTTAAGTCAAAATCAGCACCGCTCTCAACCATGTCACTATTTTCATCAAGGTAGCTGCTTAACAACAAGCACAGGTCCCCAGAGAAATTGGTGGTTGATGAACATCCAATGAACAAATTACAAAGAGATCCATGAAGTGCTTTCCATGTTTGAATAACCAGTTCAAATCTCGGTTTTCTTTCTGGTGATACAGGATATTTGTCCAAAGAGCCACTAGCTGTCACGGTCATTCTTGGAACTCCAGAAAGTGCCAGGATGGGGTAAATTAAAAGATGGCATATGGAAGAATATACAGTGCTGTCAGACAAGGCTTCCTGTAATGACTTGCAGTTTGGATCAGATACACAGTAGTTCAGACCTTGAGCTAATGCTACCCATATGTTTAAGTAAATTGGTTGAACGTGTCTATACAAGAAACTAATGCTGGTGAAGAGATCTTCCAGGGGATCATTTGAAGAAAACATAAATTTAAAATATTCACACATCCCTTGTGATGCGTGATCTGTTTGATGGGATTTCATGGTTAACTGAACCATCATGTAGAAGTACAGTGCTATCAAATAAACCAATGGAGAAACCTTATCCATATGAGAAACACAACTGACACTAAGAAATTTTAGATGTTTATTATGATCAACTGATTGCATGTCTTCAATGTACTTCAGATCTATAGAAATTTTGTACAGAGGAGATCGCAAGATTGAAGGACCTAACTCCTTTGTGATAGCATCTATGAACTGAACGGAAATACAGTAAACATCATAATTTTCTCCAACATCCGAGCACAAATCTTCACATACTTTCTTGATGAATGTTATTAATAAGGTCAAGCACTGCATAATACCTCCATAATTAGTAGATGTACTTTCAACATGCAGTTTGACTCCTTTCAGAGTATGTATAAATAACTTCAAAGCAGCATCATAAACGTGACTTCTATGATCATAAGTGACAGTTGGCAGAGATGCTTGATGGACAACATGAAGAATCGTACTCAGATAAAAGTCCAAGTTATTGATATTCCAGGGCATCCATATAATTTGGCGTTGCTTCCAAGAGCATTTTCCAGATTGAGAATGTCCATTTTCAGAGTTTCTGTGGCTTACCCAGCCAGTTGACCGGTAGAGGACCTCCCCACTCTTCTGTGAAATACTATCAGCGAGCAGATCGAGGCCCAGGCTCCATAAGCAGATGTTCTTGCTATCAGGTTCATTCTGAAATATTGATTTAAGTATAGGCTCTAAAACTATTTTTATCATTGATGGCTCATTGACAGAGATATCAAGCTTATGTAGCAAATAACACCATGTGTTTAAGCAGGATGAATGAACTGATACATCACATTTACTGGACATGATGCCAATCAGTGGCGTCATTATTAGCTTTATGCTTTTGGAAAAGCCATTTCTTTGATCATCACAAATTTTCCTTCCTGATAGAGAATTCTCCTCTGCTGATGCGTTTTTCGTGGAAACCAACATTAGACCATGAACAAGAGCGTCAATAAGACCTTCCCAAGCAACCTGCACATAAGGCACATGAAAAGGTTACATAAGCAACAATAAGTAAATGATGTTAACACCTAGTAAGTGTTTTGTGCATTGGTAAAGTGAAGGGGGAAGCATGGAGAGGGAGAGACCTGATTTTGTGGAACCGACTATATTGTTTCTCATTTCATCTCTAGTCTATCAAACTAAATATTCAATTTTATTTCTTATTTATTCCCTTTTCTCAACTTAATTCTTCTCTATTTTCATTTCTTCTGTTTATTTCCTCAAAACCAAATACAGCATGAACGTCAACCATAATTCTTTAAGCTACTTTCTATCATGTCACTTTAAATATTGAACAGGTTTACATCCCAAATAATATTTCATCTTTGTGAATCATGGATGAGATAAAAGCAAACCAGTTACTCATACAATACCAGCGTAGCAATTTGAACTTGAGGGTCAAGATCTGTAAATGTACGTTCAGGAATTTTTAGCATATCATTAACGAGATGCCTACTCTTTAAAGCATGGGATCCAAGCATTCGGACAAACCATCCCCATGCACAAATAGCTTGCGTCTTCATACCATTTTCTAGCAAAACCTTCATCCCACTGAGCAATTTTATCTTCATATCTTTGATAATAACCTAATGGACAAAAACAGGTAAGTTGACAATAACACCAAAGACGAGTTTAAACTTCAAATCACTATTTGAACCTTACAGACCAAGCATGATATGTCACGAACAATACAAATTTGATTTCCATTTTGCACTACCATAAAAATAATTTATATAAAAATATAGTAAGGGTGGGCATTGGATTTAGAAAAAAAAAAACTAATCTATATCCAATCCAAATCCAAGAAAATTGATTGGATTGAAATCCAAATCTATTTCATTGGAAAAAATTGATTATGATTTATTTAATATAATTTAAATTTGGATTTAAATTAGTTTAAATTCATATCCATTTAATTTGAATAGAAGTGGCATCAAAACCTGGAAATTTAGTTCATGAATTCAATTTCAGTTTTATTTAAATCAATTTAGTTCTTTTTACTAAATATCTTGATATTTTTCAAAATTAAATTGGTAATTTTGGGAAAGACAGTGATCATATACAGGTGTTATTAGCACGATGGCTTAACAAAAAGATACATGTATTTGGTGATTCTAATTGAAGTTTTTCCCTTTTTCCTGTGTGTTACTTTTTTCACTGTTTAATTATTTTTTCATATAATTTTTTTCACATATTTTGATCATGTGACAATATGATGAGCACTTATATATGCTCTATATGCCCATCTAATTTTAATATAATGACTTTTCCTTGCATACATTTTCTTATTTCCTTTAATATCAGTCTTTGAAATATACAAAAAATTATTTATGTGATGAACAAGAGCCGATGGCCTTTATAAGTCGGTTGGCCTAATTCAGCTTATTAGCTCGTTTGTAAGTTTTTCTATAACTCAGGTCATGTTAACAAACTTTAAAAGGTCATACTTAGGCGTTGAAAGAGTTTTCTAATTGGTAAAAATAAATCAATAAATATCCAGGTCAAGACCGTGCCAAGGATGTCCCATCCAAGGTCAACCCAGCAACACTCCAACTATGTTCTAAACCAAAGAAAAAGTTTGCATATAGAGTAAAAAATTATCAGGCGAAAGCAGCTAAAAATTATCTTGACCAAATGATTTCTTAGGACGAACGTTGATTTTGGTTCTTCTTAAATCCCAATCCAGTTAAGTGGAGTGAACTAAAAATCCAAAGATATGGATCCATTAAAATGGACTTAAAGTGATTTATATCAGTATGATATGAATTCGATTTCAATATTTGGATTTTTTGTACATGTCTAAAATTTAGGCTGCAGAAATTACAAGTATGCATAAAGAAACAAACTTGTCAAGATAAAATATTGTAGTTTGGTATTCTTTGTGTTGGAAGTCTAACATCAACTAGAAATAAAACCAATTTAAAATATATACATAAAGGCAAAATTCATCTTATAAGTTGGTTTTGTAAGACTGAAATTTATTGTTTATATATATATATATATATATATATATATATATATATATATATATATATATATATATATATTGTTAGGAAGTTACGTGTATATGAGAGGAGAAAGATAAGTAATTAGAAGTTAGTTAGTCTAACTGCGATAACAGTTAGGAAAGGCGGGATGGGTAGTATAAAAGGGTGAATAATTGAATAGAGGGGGGTTGGTTGTTATTTTTGTGAGCTGTACAGGAAGCGTGACTCCTGTAGGGGGAGGTTAAGCTCTCTAGCTGTATCCAGGCATTGTATTCGTGTTTGTAGATAAAACAACGAGAGTTATACAGAAGTTTCTGGTGTGTTTAGTGTGCGTTTACCTTAGGTTCTTGAATTAGGAACCTAACATTTGGTCCGACCTGCCGGATCGAGAAAGGGGTTGACGGAGATGGAGAGCAAAACGGAGGGAAGGTTGGAGACCCTTGAAATTACTGTAGAAGGGATTAAGGCGGAAACCGCTGCGATACGACGGGACTTGCAACAGATGATGCGGCTCATGGGAGGAGGAGCGAACAATCAAGATGGAAGGTCTGACGGAAGCAGTAATTCAGTGAACGATAATCAAGAGAGACGTGATCAAGGTAGCTTCCAACAGAATTGGCGGAAACGGGTGGACCTACCGGCGTGTGAGGGAATGGAGCCGCACAGTTGGATTAATCGAGCAGAACGTTTCTTCAACATCCAGAAGGTAGCGGAGGAGGACAAGGTGGAACTTGCCTACATTAGCATGGAAGGTAGTGCGAGTTATTGGTTTAAGGTCTGGAAAGATAAAGCAACCGATCGTTCGTGGACTGGTTTGAAGTTGGCATTGTTGAATCGGTTTGGAGGAGGTTTCAGAGGAACCGTGTTCAAACAGATGGCGACGCTACGACAGGAGGGAACGGTGGAGGAATATGTCAGAAATTTCGAAATCTTGCTGGGCCAAACCCATGGATTGGCGGAAGAGTTAGTATTGGGGTTTTTTCTCGCGGGTTTACGAGAGGACGTTAAGGGACAGGTTCGTATCCAAGACCCCCAAGAATTCATGGTGGCGGTGAGAATTGCGTGGGACGTGGAGGATGCAATGTTCAAAGCGCGGGGAGGGGTGTGGAATGGCTTTAGGCCGAACACCACGTGTACGCGGGTTTCGTCGGCGGTCGTTCGAGGAGATGCCGACCGATCATCAGTGAATCGGTCGGGGGGGACGGAGATCAGTGGCGCGAACAGGCGAGAAGGGGGGGCGACAAGTGGTAATGTAAGGGGAAGTACCTTCGAAGGTGGTGATAACAGAGCGCGAACGGTGCGCAACTTACCTTACCCCGAATATCTGAAGAGGAGGGAAGAAGGACACTGTTTCCGATGTGGGGGTCCTTTTGCGCCGGGCCATCGTTGTTCCGAAGGGAGCTTGAGAGTTTTGTTGCTGGCGGAGGATGAGGAGGACGGCGGCGATGATGAAACCGATCAAGAAGTCAAACCGATGGAATTATCTGCATGCTCAGCGGGGGGGGTTAACTCAACCTCGAACAATGAAGGTGAAGGGGAAGATCGGAGACCGGGAGGTGTTGGTCCTTATTGATAGCGGGACCAGCCACAATTTCATTAATCGGAGGTTGGCAGAGGAGTTGGAACTAACCATTACAGATACAACCCCGTATACTGTAAGTCTAGGGGATGGACAGAGAAAGGTAACGAGGAGTTGCTGTGAGAGAGTCGTCGTTGTTCTGGGAGAGGCCGAGGTTGAAGAGAAGTTCCATCTCTTTGAGTTAGGCGGAGTCGATGCTATATTGCGGGTGGAGTGGTTAGAAAAATTGGGTGAAGTAGTGTTAAATTGGAGGGCAATGACCATGGGGTATTGCACGGGGGATAAAAGGGTGGTGATACAAGGAGATCCTGCTCTAACCCGACAGCTGGTGGAGCCACACGCTTTGTTGAAAATGACAGATGCGGAGTCATGGCTGATTATTTGGGAGTTGGGCCGAGTGGAGGATGAGCTGGACCGGGAAGAAGAGGTGGATTTGACAGAAGCACAGAGGGCAGAGATGAGGACGCTTCTGCAGAAGCACTACCGTGTTTTTCAAGAAGTGCTGGGGTTACCACCGACTCGAGACTTGGTGCACCGGATACCATTAAAAGAAGGAGAAAACCCAGTGAACATTCGCCCCTATCGTTACCCACATCTGTTAAAAGGCGAAATTGAGAGGCAAGTGGCTGACATGCTGCGAGCGGGAATAATACGGCCCAGTTCGAGTCCATATTCCAGTCCGGTGATATTGGTACAGAAGAAAGATAAAAGCTGGCGTTTTTGCGTGGACTATCGGGCGTTAAACCGAGCGACTATTCCGAACAAATTTCCCATCCCTGTCATCGAAGAGCTCCTGGACGAGTTGAGAGGGGCTGCATATTTTTCAAAGATCGACCTTAAAAGCGGCTATCACCAGATCAGAATGGGGGAAGAGGACATACATAAAACGGCATTTAGGACTCACCAGGGCCACTACGAGTTCCTCGTGATGCCCTTTGGTCTCACGAATGCACCGTCAACGTTCCAGAATGCAATGAATGAACTGTTACAAAGGTACTTACGAAAATTTGTATTGGTCTTCTTCGATGATATTTTAGTTTACAGTGCCAGCTGGGAGGAGCACCTTGGACATGTAAATCTGGTGTTGGAAGGATTAGAAGGAAGTGACTGGATAGCTAACAAAAAGAAATGTGAGTTTGGGAAAAAGAAGATAGCGTACTTGAGGCATCAAATTTCAGAAGCAGGAGTTGAAATGGATGGGGACAAAGTTAAGGCCGTGGTAGAATGGGAAGAACCGAAGACTCTGAAAGCATTAAGGGGATTCTTGGGTTTAACGGGGTATTACAGGAGGTTTGTGAGGGGATATGGAAAAATAGCTAAGCCTTTGACGGAGTTGTTGAAGAAAGGCAAATTTTTATGGTCAGAGCAAGCCAGTCACGCCATGGCAGAACTGAAGAAGGCGGTCACTACAATGCCAGTTTTAACTTTGCCTGATTTTAATCAGGAGTTCCACGTTGAATGCGATGCCTCAGGAGGGGGAATAGGAGTTGTACTCACTCAGAGCAAGAGACCCATTGCGTTTTTTAGCAAAGCACTGTCCGAGACGTCCATGAACAAATCGATATACGAAAAAGAGTTAATGGCGTTGGTGTTGGCCATCCAACACTGGAGACCTTATCTACTAGAGAGGAAGTTTGTGGTGCATACTGATCAACGCAGTTTAAAGTATCTGTTGGAGCAAAGGATTACTACATACAGCCGACAAAACTGGATAGCCAAGTTGATGGGCTATGATTTTGAAATCATGTATAAGAAGGGGAGTTCCAATACGGTGGCTATGCTTTATCAAGGAAGGAAGAAGGAGGAATGGAGGAGGCAGAGTTACGGGTGATGTCCAGGTCCTATTGGCAGGATTTTCAGGAGGTATTAAAGGAGGTGGAAAGAGATGAGACGTTGAAAAAGATAATAGCTGACATTAAAAGGGATCCCGACTGCCATGCGGCGTATACTCTAGAAAATGACCGACTGCACTACAAGGGAAGACTTATAATATCCGAAACATCTACCTGGATTCCCAAATTATTGGCTGAGTTTCACGTAACGAATACCGGAGGACATTCTGGGGTATTTAGAACAAATAGGAGGATAGCCCAATCGCTTTATTGGAAGGGTATGAAGAAAGATGTCACCAATTTTGTGGCAGGATGCGTAATTTGTCAGCAGCACAAGTATATGGCAGCTTCCCCCCAAGGGTTGTTGCAACCTCTACCGATACCGCAAGCAGTGTGGGAGGAGATCACCATGGATTTTATTGTAAAGCTACCTAAATCACAAGGTTATGATGCTATATTGGTTGTGGTGGATAGGCTGAGCAAATACGCACATTTTATGGCACTTAGACATCCTTATTCGGCTAAAACGGTGGCGGAGGTATTTATCCAAGAGGTTGTCAGGCTACATGGGGTTCCTGTCTCAATTGTGAGTGATTGAGATCCTTTGTTCTTGAGTACGTTTTGGAGGGAGCTTTTTAGAATGCAGGGGACACAACTCAATATGAGTACTGCTTACCACCCGGCCACGGATGGACAGACAGAGGTAATTAATTGGATTTTGGAGGGATATCTCAGATGTTTTTGCTCAGAGCAGCCCAAGACCTAGCATGTAGTGTTACTGTGGGTTGAGTACTGGTACAACACCAGCTACCAGGGAGCTGCGAGATGCACGTCGTTTGAAACGATCTATGGAAGAGCTCCTCCGTCCTTGAACAGATTTGTACCGGGGGAGTCAATGGTAGAGGCAGTCGCACAAGATCTCATGACAAGGGACGAGGCTTTGAGGCAACTGAAATTTCACCTAAGTCGTGCTCAGGATTTAATGGTGAGCCAAGCGAATAAGAAGAGAAGAGATGTGGACATTAAAGTGGGGGACTGGGTTAAAATTAGACCCCATAAGCAAGCATCTATACCAGTTCGTTTACATCCTAAACTAGCAGCTCGATACTTTGGCCCTTTCCAGGTGCTACAGCAGGTGGGCCCAGTGGCATTCCGACTACAGCTGCCAAAAAAGGCACGTATACATGCAGTCTTCCATGTGTCACAACTTAAAAAAGCGGTGGGAACAAAGAAGGTTGAGAAGGACCTACCAACTGAGCTACAAGCAGAGGGGCCTACATATTGGCCAGTGGGAGTGTTGGGGATGAGGCAACGACAGCAAGGGAATGAAAAAATACAACAGATCCTGGTGCAGTGGCAGGAGGGTGGCAGCGAAGGGGCTACGTGGGAAGACGTGTTGACTATTCAAGATCAATATCCTGATTTTAATTTCAACCTTGAGGACAAGGTTGCTGAAGAAGGGGTGGGTAATGTTAGGAAGTTACGTGTATATGAGAGGAGAAAGAGAAGTAATTAGAAGTTAGTTAGGCTAACTACGATAACAGTTAGGAAAGGCGGGATGGGTAGTATAAAAGGGTGAATAATTGAATAGAGGGGGGTTGGTTGTTATTTTTGTGAGCTGTACAGGAAGCGTGACTCCTGTAGGGGGGAGGTTAAGCTCTCTAGCTGTATCCAGGCATTGTATTCGTGTTTGTAGATAATACAACGAGAGTTATACAGAAGTTTCTGGTGTGTTTAGTGTGCGTTTACCTTAGGTTCTTGAATTAGGAACCTAACATATATATATATATATATATATATATATATATATATATATATATATATATATATATATATATATATCGACATGAGGAGTGTAATCTTGACAGCTTAAATAGCTATAATATAATCATGCCCATGCCACTAGAGTACGGATCCATCACTTTATATTGAAATCACAAAAATGTTTTGGTACCTTAGAAAGATCCAGAGAAGGAGGAATGACTGTGGATCTGATCTTCAACAGACACCTTTCTGAGGCATCCCTCTCCCTTTTATCTGTGCTAAGAAGTCTTCTGTATATTGGGGGAGCCCATATATGGGATGAGCCTTTCATTTGCTCGCTTAATTGACCTGATAGCTTCATTACAGCCTGTAATTCAAAGGTTAAAAGATCAGTATCATTAGAAAACTGCTAACCTAAAGATGACTTTCAAGAATAAGTATGCAACGAGAACCAGACCACTACAATCACCAGGCATGCATAAAAGAACATCATCTTTAATTAGTGAGTGTTAAAAAAAACATGATCAAGAAGCCAATATAACATTAAAAGATTTGAAATACATGGGCACGGTTTTGCTTTCAAGGTTATAGTAACATGTGATACTGATAAGATATATATTTAGCGCTAGTAAAAACACTGATTATTTTTATCCTCTCTGCAATATATTTTAAGGGAAAAATGCTCGTCAACTTGGTAAGCATTGTTGAAAAAGACAACAAAGGGGAATTGGTTGATCTATAAACATTCTAAAATGACTAAAAAGTCTGGAGTTCGTTTATTTTGTTCCTAATTTTATTTGACAAAACTTAAAAGCAGTTCTTTAGGTTCTTTTAAAGCTATTCTTTAAACCAAATTAAAGTTTCACCTTAGTGAATTATGTAACTGTGGTGACTTTAAATACAATTTTTATTGTGGAATTATTGAAGTTTAAATATGATAATTGGGAAACAGCAAAAACAACTAAGGAACTACATATAAGTTATTTCAAATATTATTTGACCTCGTAAAGCACCAACAATAAAGAAGGGAACTGTACCTGTGTAGCTTCAAATGTTGTGGACAAAGAACCCATGGGATTGTCTAGGGCATGAACAATTGCCCCTAACAAATAGTGAAAGTGAATAACAAGAAATGTTGCACCCAACTGTTGGACAGACAAGCACCATACCCCTAAATTACAAGCAGACTGTATAGAACAGTCAAGAGAGATAATGTAAACAACTAAACATAATACATAAAAACTCTACTAAAACTGAAAACACTAATCAATATTAAAAAGAACATCATACGAGCCTTTAATTTTGTGGTTGTAATAAGTTTGGGCAATGTACTCAGAACCAAATTGGCATCATCCACTGCAAAAGCAAGGAAAAATAAGCTTTGCACAAAACCAAATCGATAGGTTGAAAAACAACTGCTAAACCAGATACCTCGAAGGACGGAAACAATGGATGGATGATAAAGCATGAACCCCAAACACTTCAACGCTTGAGTGGCACTGACAGATAATTAGATAGATTAATTAATGGAAATCCCAATTCTACAGAGAAAACAAAGAAAGATGTTTAAACGATTGAATGGTGAGAAAGTGAAAGTTTGTGCTCACATTTCTTCGTCGTGGTCGTCGACGATGTCGGAAACAATGGAGGAGATTATGGATTGGGCGGAGTGAGCGAGGAATTGGAGCGAAGAAGCGTTGACGCAAGAATGTTGCTGAAATTGCAAGAGGGATGAATAGCCTGAGGATTTGTTGAACTTGTCATTTGAAGAAATTAAAGTGTTGATTTCTTGAATCTCTTCTGACATCGTTTTCTTACAAAGATTTCTGAATGATGAAGAAACAACTCGGTCGCAGTCTCACACTACCTCGTCGGCGCGCCGGAGAGAGACGCCAGAAACCAATCCTTCGCGCCAAAACCCGGTTTCGCGGTAAACCCCTCACACAGGAAAAGTGCTCTTTAATTGATTAAAAATGCTATCAGAATAAACACCACTCTTATAAGAAAATAAGTACTTTAAAAATGAGGTACTGACCCTCTTTTATTAATATTTTTTATTTCTCAATGTAAAAAAATTGATTGATGAGTACAAATAATTTGAGAATTTTGGGATAGTTAATATGAATTGTTATTTTAAATATCAATTTAAATTATAATTCATAAATTAATTATAATTTTTTATTCATAATACAAATTATTTTATATCAATAGTTTTTAATTTATAAAATAATATTTAAATTAGTTAATATAGTGATTAATTATTTTTTATCTCTAAAATTTAGTGATATTTAATCATTTTCTAGACCAATAATCCTTTAGTTGTGATAGGGGTTTTGATTTCCTTATACGTGTCATTTAGTTTTTTTTTACTTCTCAAAAGAATACAGACATGAATGGTGAACTAAAAGGTATATAACACATTATTCACAAAATATTTTGTATATGATATGTGAATATATTAAATTATGCAAGTAACGTTATTTAAAGACATTGCATTGCGAGGACAAAAGTAATGGACATGGATTACAAAATATTACACATTAGGGTGATACAAGGTTAAACATAAACCTAAAAGTTAAAATATACACATTATACTATAATTGTGGAATTTAACTATTTTCGCTTATTAGTTTGAGCAAATGGTTAAGGTGAAGATGTAAGGTTAATTTGCATCGTGTATCACGGGTTGTTAGATTGCTCATCTTATAAAAAAATGTTAATTAGTGGTAGATTTTATATTATTCATACTTGTGATCGAATTTTAAAACCCTCTTAAATTGAGGTCAATTAATGGTTTAATATGTAAATAATAGTGAATAGTATTTTGAAGATATTTAAATATTCTTTGGATAGCTTCTAAATTATGCATAGTAGTAAAATTTATGAATTAGACTAAACTTTTTACTGAAAGTTTTATGTCAAATGTTTGTGTTTGTTAAGTATTAGTGTGTTCTAATAGCTTGTTTAAACATGGTTGGATCTTGTAATTTATCTCTTTCAAATGTAAATTGTTTGTCCGTTACCACACATACGTTGGGTGAGGTGATTTTTCATGTTAAATTTCCTCATAATATTTCATGTAAATTGTTTGTCAATTACCATAATGTTTCTTTGAACTTCTACACATAAAAAGTAGTGTAAAGAACCTTAAGTGAAAACACAACATTGATTTATTTGATGAAAGACTCTAAAATTTTGGTATTATTTTCAATGACAAATATATCATCCACGTATATAAACAAAAAGATGTTTTTCTTATAATAAAACAAACAAATTCGTGCTATTTCAACATCAAGGTAAAACAAAAATACAGTTTTTCTTAATTAAATTATTCATTTGTGAGAATTTAGAAAATAAATATGCCCATTTGTTTATCTTTGTACCTATTATAAAGTCTTTTAAATTGAGAATTTGTCTAACAAAAATCATCAATTTGTCTTACAAAATTCATTACTTACTTGGTACAGGTTGAAATTTGATGTTTCAGTAATTTATTTTGGTTGAGTACATATGTTAATGAATAAAAATGTTTGAAACTTTAGTTTTAAGTTGATTGAAAACAATAAATGTTATTTTTTAGTGAAAATTACGAGTTTTACATCTTGACTTTTCTTACACATTTTGTCTTAAGACCAAGATTTATCACAACAAATTAGAGGCAACGAACACAAATACTAATTTCTACTAAGAAAAAATTGAAATAAAATATAATAACTCCAATTATATAAAAAAATGTTTTTTGAATTTTAATACAATTAATAACCTCGTATTACTTAAAAGACTTAAAAACTCCAATCTTGAAAATGGACAACACTTATTCACTAACCCTTAATTGAGAAAATGAAACTTAATATTGTTATTCAAGTAACTTAAGATTAACAATATCGAAAAAATATTATTCTCTAAAAAAATCCAGTTAGCATATTTTATCATAAAAAAACTGAATTTAATTTTTAGTTTTGAAATTAAAAGAGTTGTGTTTTAGAAAGTTTTAAATTATTTAGCACTTTTATGTATATGTTCACAAATGGTTGTATCAGAAAATTTTAATTGTCTTTGCATAGTGCTGAAATTTAATAAATTAGTGATTACTGAAGGATGGAAGATAATCCTTAAGAGATTAGTATGAGTATTTTGTTATGTAATGTACTAATAGAATATCCATGCTTTTGGTTATCTGTTACTGTTAAATTTTAATTGTGTTTGTATGGTGCTGAAATTTAATAAACCAGTGATTACTGATATGAATGTATTTATCTATTTTAGGTGTATTTTTTTTTATTTGAATGTTGAGTGGCCACGGAGGAACAACAATTATAATGACTCTAGTCATTATCTCGAAATTTCTAACTTTCACTTTAAAAAATATGTATTTATTATAATTTATTTTGTAGATTATGGGTAATTACATTTCATACGTTTTGAATAAAACCTTTATTCTTATATCTTAAAAAAAAACACTTTTTTCCTTAATTTTAAATATTATATTGATTAAAATTTAAATTTAAATTAACAATTAAAACTTTTAAATACAGAATAAGTTTTTTTTAAATATAATAAAAATTGTATTGTAAACAATTATAAATTATATTTTAAAATATCAAGTTATATTTTAAATAAAATATTATTTTAACACGCAATGTAACATCTCATCTTAATAGTGTTAAACTATTAAATAAAATGTTCCAAAGATGATAACTAACAAAAAAAACCTATATATTTTTAAAGGAAAATATTTATATTTGTTTAACAAAAACCTAATTATGTTGTTGCTTCACCTCTATCCTCACAAGATCAACTGAAAAGACGTCTCCTATGCCCAATATTATATACAAAAAAATCATTCATGTAATAATAAAACATCATACAAATGCAAATGCAAAACCACAGTGTCGCTCACTCAGCGAGCATAGATTCGCTCAGTAAGTCTGTATAATTTTGCATAACCTATACTTCCCATACCTCACATGTTCTAACTATTATATATCCACACACACCTCCAAACCTTACAGTGAACTAATCAATGTTTATAACTCAACCTAAATATTATAAGTATTGTTATAGTCAACCAACACAACTTTAAACCTTCATATTCTCCATTTCACCCTTACCTCAAAATCTCACCTATCAAACCTCCCATTTACCACTAAACTACCCTATAGGTCTTACCGATTCACAATTTCTCAAGTTACCATCATCTTTTTGGTTATCTAAGGACTTATACAATATTTAAATTACTCTAAACCAAATGTCAAACACCCATTATCATTCCAAAGTCACTCATGTAAAAAACCACATATTAAAACCTTAATTTGGACTAAAAGCTAGTCCAAAAACACTCTCCATTTTCTACTTTCAACTTTACACCAAATTTGCACCTATAAAACTTCAAAACAACAACATTCAAAGTTCACACCATTATCAAATCACAAGTATACATTGTAATATTCATAACTAGGCAATTACGCGCTCGCCAATATGCAACATCACAACAAACATTTCAATTAATATCATATTCAACCAACCATAAATTCCACTACTTATCAAACACAATTTCATGTTTTTTCATACAAATTAAAGAGAATATAAGTTTATGACCAAACAACTCTAGGAAGCCTAAAGCCCTAAACGCATAATAAGTCATATATGCTCATATGAACCACAAAAGCACGATCAGAGTACATTGTTGAAACCACTAATCAACAGAGACTCGTATAAAAGACTCAAACTTAACCTACAAAGTAAGGAAGATTAACATGCAAGAAATAAAAAAAATTGACAAAAGAAGTAAGCAGAAAGTCAACTTACTCTATTGAATAAACTAATAGGTTAGACTTGAAGATCTCACTGTTGTGATCACTCAGGCGGTCTATGATATTCAGACAAATGAACCTTAGAAAGAAATCAAAGAACTTTAAAAAAATATTTTTTAATAAATATAATGTGTTTTAAAACAATGGAACTTGTTTAAAACGAACCTATTTATATTTAAATAATCAAGTTTTATTATTTTAAATTACCACCACCTATAAAACAGTATTTTCTAAGTCTTTACACACAAATAAATAATTTGACGGAGAATATTATATTATATTAATTTGTGAACTTATTATTACACTTATTCATGACTTTAATACAAGTAAAATATAAATAAAATATAAGCTAACACAAGTAGGGATGACAATGAGTCGGGTCGGATACGGACCTGCAAATGAAAACTCTGCCTACTACTCGTACGGATACCCTTTCAAAAAAACTCACGGATATCCGCAGGTACTCGCAAATATTAAAAAAATATATTTTATACATTTTTAAAATAAAGTTGAATTAAAATTACAAAATAATATATAATTTTAAAATAAAGAAAATAAAATATAAATTAAAATTTAATTTTAATTAAATTTAATCTAATAAAATATAAATTAATTTTATTTTAAATTAAATTAAATATAAATTAAATTATTATTTTTATTTTTTCCAGTAATGGGTATCGACATGTCAGATAATATAATATTCGTACCTGATTCGTTTATAAGTGGATATTAAAATACTTGTTGTCGGTAACCTGCGGATAGTAAATATTCGCGAATACCAATTATCTCTCGCATATTGATTTTTTGCCATCCCTACATATAAGAGAGCTAATTACTTATTTGCAAATTAGAACGTAGTCTCACTGTTGACATGTTATTATTTTATTTGTTGGTTAGATACCATTACATTTGAAAAACTAAATATTTTCAAAATTTAATTTTTAGTTTCCTATTTTTTACATAGAACAAAAAAATATTATCACATTATTAAAAAATAAAGAAGATATATGTCATTTATTTCAAATATAAGAAAAATGAATATATATTTAAAAATTAAAAGAAGCGTAACTATTATTTTATAAAAATGTATTATATATATATATATATATATATAATATATATGGGGTTTGCTAACGCGCGTACGCCTGTTTTTCAGTTGGTACATTTTAGCAATGTATACCGGATTTTAGTAGACAAAAATATCCTTATATATTATGAATTTCAAATTTTAAGGTTAAGGGTATTTTAATAATTTTCATTTTCAAAACTTAAAAAAAAAAAGAAACCCCCAAACCCTTACTCACCTCTCTTATTCCTCTCAATCCTTTCTCTTTCATCTCTCTCACTCCAACCTTTTCTCTGTCATCCCTACTGTAACCCCAATTGAAAAAAATCAGAAACACATGCCTTTAAAAAATTTTCTTTTGTAAAGAGTTGAGTCATTGACATATTCACCTTCAAGGCAAAGGTTCATTCAAGATCTCTTCAATTTCACCATCTTCACTAACCTCTTTAAAAAATTTTCCTTTGTAAAGAGTTGAGTCATTGACATATTCACCTTCAAGGCAAAGGTTCATCATCTCTAAAAAAATCCTCGAGGCCAATTACCAATTCTTTCTGATGTCATTATGCTTGTGAAAATTAGATAAAATTATATACGAGAAAAATTATAAAATGAAAACTCGTTATAAAGTCATTTTTTTGTAAGAAATTGTTTAACAACTGAGTGTTTTTGATTTTTTTCCAGGCCAATTACCAATTCCTTTGATATGCTTGTGAAAATTAGATAAAATTAGATAAGACAAAAATTATAAAATAAAAACTCATTATAAAATCATTTTTGTAAGAAATTGTTAAACAACGAGTATTTCTGAATTTTTTCCAGGTCAATTACCAATTCCTTTATGCTTGTGAAAATTGGATAAAATTAGATAAGACAAAAATTATAAGATGAAAACTCATTATAAAATCATTTTTTTGTAAGATTGTTTAACATCAAGTGTTTCTGATTTTTTCAATTGAAGGTACGGTAGGGATAACAGCAGAGAAAAGATTGGAGTGAGAAAGAGGAAAGAGAAAGGGTTGAGAGAGGAATGAGAGAGGTGAGTAAGGGTTTGGGGATTTCTTTTTTTTTTTTTAGTTTTGAGAATGAAAATTATTAAAATACCCTTAACCTTAAAACTTAGAATCCATGATATATAAGGATATTTTTGTCTACTAAAACCCGGTACACATTGCTAAAATGTACCAACTGAAAAACAGGCGTACACGCGTTAGAAAACCCATATATATATATATATATATATATATATATATATATATATATATATATATATATATTAACATACAAAAAGTACATAAATTCTGGCTAAAGAAATAAAAAAGTATCAATGAAAAATATTTACTATACAAAGAATTAAAAGTGTTTTACAATTATTAAAGAAAATGCCTAAAAAATAAAATATATTTACATGTAAAAGTATTACATACAATAACTATTTTTAAGTTCTATCATTTAAAATAATTGAAGTATGGATTAAAATAAAAATGAGATGTCTTTCTTCTCTATGGGTTTAAATGTTCACTTTGTTTTTTAAAGTGTTTTTCTTTAACCAAATTGATTATACCATCTATTTATCTTGAAACGTGACAAATTATAGGATAAGTTTCAAGAAAATAATAATCCAGAGTAACAAACGGATACACGGTTGAATAGTTTTGGGTTAATAAAAATACTATACATAAACAAAATAAAACAATCAAAACTTAAAGTGATAAACTCATATGGCTGCAAAAAGAATATTAAATTGAAAATATATGAATGAAAATGTGTTTTAACCTAAAATATATGGAACACATTTTAATTAATATTTTTAAATTTTATGATTTTTAGATATTATTGTTGATCACGTAATCAATAATATAGATTATTGTATATTTTGGTTTTAATTTTCAACTTTGTCGATTTTGGATAATAGGTACCTATAAAGATATTACGAAAATCAAGTTTTTTCGAAAAAATAAAATTAAAAACAAATATCTTTTTTATTGGAGGTGTTATCTATTTATAATATTTATTATTGAATTTTTATCTTTTAGGGAATTAATGATAATCTAATCACAAATAAACTATAATTTAGGTTTTACTTATGTGTCTAATATTCATTTAATTATGTTAAGTGTTAATTGGTTTTTCGACCAAGAAAATCGACAGTGTAAAAAAGTTGAGAAGATTGAAAAAGTAAAACAAAAAATTGGACCGAGGAGGTAGAAAAAGAAAAAAAATCGAGAAATTATCCGAGAAGTTTTGAGGAAAATAATTATTTTTTGTATCTAACTTGTACAAAACTTATAAAAGAAAATTAAGAAGACAATATGATGTCTAAGCTGATAGCCATGAACTTTTCAAATTAATAGAATAAACTTAACAGTAATTAATCAAGGTAATTTGTAAATTTAGTATTTTATAACTATTTTTTGACTTTCTTCGAGTTTGATTATTGATGAAAATAATTTGCAGTGAGAGTTTAGTAGTCTGTTCTTCAAGACAAAGTCGTGAGACATTGTACACCATATTAATACAAAATATTAAGTATAAGAGTTTTTTTAAACTTTTTATCCGTTTAAAGAAAAAGAAGTAAAAGAGTCCCTTGGGACGTCAGATGAAGAAGACAAGTGAAATAAACGGATATGATGATGTGCTCATTTTAATTTATCCCATTTATGAGTCACTGAAAAAAAAAAATGTTAAAAAAACCTTCCACTCTCTTTCTATCTGAACCTCCCCCGATTCGGCGAATAGGTTTTCATTTCCTTCTATCACTCTTTCCTCTCTCTATCACAGGAAAACCAGATACCATCGAAGCAAGCAAATCCTAGGGTTTCTCACTTCAAATTTGTCAACTACAGCGCTTTCTTTACTTTGATTTTGAATGTAATTCAGATTCATCTCACTTCGCACCTTTTCACTCAACTTTAGGGCTTTTCATCTCTCTCTTCCCCAAAACCCTCTCCCAAAACGATTTGCAATCCGATTACTCGATCTCGACATGGAATCCCGAGATTTACCGTCGTCGTCCCCGTCGTCCACCGCCAACCGCGACGCCTCCTCCGGCACCGAGACCGAGGACGGCGTTTTCACCGTCGCCGTGGCACTCGCCAAAGATGCCGCGTTGCATTTTCAGTCTGCCAAGTTCGCCGAGTGCGTCGAGGTTTTGAACCAGCTCCTGCAGAAGAAGCAGGACGATCCCAAGGTGCTTGAATTCTCTTTACCATTTTTCCTGGATACTGATCTAACCGGCATCGTTTCATTTCTTTATCTGTTGCTTCGTGCTCTTAGTTCTTGATTGACGCTTCTTTTTTCGTGTTTTTAATTTCTTGCTTCTTTGCTTGGTGCTAGTGTTTACTTTATATTAATTAATATGCGGCAGGTGATTGATCTGTTTGTTCGGTTCCTTATTTTATGAGCTGAATTTCAGTTTTGGTACCTAGCTGGAACTGTAGCTAGTGAGCCCTTGCAGATGCAGTGTAACGACTGTGATTGTAGATGTGAATGTGCGTCCTGGTTTGATTGGATTTCCTCTATTAGAAAATGAATGAGCTGATTAAGTTGTGTTGCGAGCTTCTTGCAGTGGACATTGATTAGAATGCATTTGCGCTGTGTGATGTGTATCTAGTTAGAGTGTCGGGCGTTTGGAGAAATTTGTAAAACTTGTAGAAGAAATTGTTGTAGTGGTTCCAACATGGGAAGTTTGAACGGAGATAGGGGTTTTAAGCTCATTTTCTGAATAAGGAAATATTTCTTTGTTCAACATTTGTTTGTCACTTTGTTAATTTTGGTTTTAGTTTCTTCATGGTAACCTGATTTGCCGGATAAATACCAGTAGAATGATGTGTAATTTTGGTTCTTAACGCTGACGTGATTAGCGGGATAGCTACTGGTGGTACACACAACACTAAGTCAACGCATATTGTTTCACGAGCTTACACTTGTATACTTCATGCAAGCTGTTGGATAATACCTTTTTTGTGCTGTAACGTTTTACTTAATGGTGTACATTGTCCATGCCATGTACAACATATTGCGTGTTTATCTTTGTTGTTTTCCTTTGATGGATTTAGAAATGTTTTGTTCCTGAATTTACACTTCTTATGTATTCTCACAATTGATGATATATGCCATGCTATAAATAAATTTAAATAGTTTGAGAGCCATTTGTGCAAGCATACCTGCGAAAGCAATGCATATTGAAGAAATACCGAGACTTTATCATCATTTTGTATGCGTGTTTCATAGAGGATGAGTGTGTTTTTTGTGTTCTCTACATATTATGCACACAGACAATAACAAAATTCTGTTCAATTTGTTATTTTGTGGATTGCATTTGAGAATGCAATTATGTTTGTTGAGCAATAAAATTCTCTGCTAACCCTATTGGGGCGTGTTATGAGCAAGGGAAGACTTGCTTTGGTCGGTTAACAACTTAATGTAACCTGCCAAATGCTGTGTTATCTTTATGTTTTTTTAGATATTGTGTAAGGCAATCTGTTTTTCTAAATCTTAGTGTTTAAGGTTTTAAATCCTAATATTTCAGGTACTTCATAATATTGCAATTGCGGAATTCTTCCGAGACGGTTGTTCAGATCCCAAAAGGTTGCTTGAAGTAATAAATGGCGTCAAGGTATTCTACTTTAAATTCAACATTGTTTTTGATTTCTGCTAACTGACATTTTTTATGGTCAGTAGCTTTTATTTTTCATGGATGATATTTGAAGGAAACCATTTTCACTTCTTTTTGCCTTTATGGATTTAAAAACTGGAATTGCATGACACTAATCCCAATATTAAGTTAACAATATTAAAATGAAGTTGAGTCTAAATAGCTTGGGCTCTTTTATATTTAATTTCCTAGCCTTTATGCTGACTCGTTTAAGTATTTCTGGGTCAGTGAATGGTCTTGGCATTTGGCTTGAATCAGTGAAATGAGTGTTTAAGATCGTGGAGGCCATATTGGATACTGATAATTTCTCATGATTTTCTGAAAGAAATAAGTCTCCATTGGAAGAAGGATCTAGGCAAGATTTAACTTCCTGTTGAACCTGGTATGTATAGTTGATGATAGTTTAATTCCCAAATTCCTCCTTTTGGGTATCTTATTTATGATATTCTTAAAGGAGGAAACTGGACATACATATCACCACCTCAACAATAATATTACAAGTTAGGAAACAGTGGTGAAAAGGGTTCGGATATTGAATAGGTTTTCCTTGTTGAATAGCTTTATCAGATGAAGTTCAGTGTAGAAATCAGGAAGTCTTGTTTAAGCTTCAGATTTCTTTTATGTTGGCTTTAAGTTCTCATTTCTCTCGGGTTTGCCCCCTGGTGAAGTGGTCAGGTGGGGATCACGTTGAAACAGAAGGTTTTATTTTTACTCTCAAAATTGATTTATTTTGTTTTGGATCAATTAATTGTAGCTTGAAGCCTTAGCTCAATTTATTTGTAATTTTGTACTCATTATTTTTTATTGCTGGAGTTGATTCAGAGGAAAAATGATGAGCTTGCTCTAGCTTTGGGAGAACAAGGAGAGTCAGTTAACAATGGTGGGAATAAAGTTGTTTTGGGATCCAAAGGAAGTAATGCTTCGGCGCATCAGTTTTCAGGTTCAAACAGCACTGGCACCATGTATTCAGATGAATTTGACTCTTCTGTGGCAATGCTAAATATTGTATGTTCATTTTGCTCCTTATATTAATTTCATTTATTTCTCATTTTGTCTCTTTTAATGTATGCTTTTAATTACCTATTTAAACATATTTTTTTATTTCAATCTCTTTAGGCCATCATTTGGTTCCATCTCCATGACTATGCGAAGACATTGTCTGTGTTGGAACCGCTCTTTCAAAATATTGAACCTATAGATGAGGTATGTCATAGATGATTTGATTTGATTTTGTTTTTAATTTTACCCTGATATGTTGATTGCTTTGTTTTTCCTCTACTGTGTTTTCTTTTCCAAAGCAGACAACGGCTCTTCATATTTGTCTTCTGCTGCTTGATGCTAGCCTTGCTTGCCATGATGCATCAAAATCAGCTGTAAGTTCTATTTGATACTGTGATTAGTTGGTTTACTTTTTAACTATTGCAAGTCTTGTTGCTTAATGCATTGTTCTCTATCATGATATTCATGTCGCATGAATGTATTATTCTTTTTCACTTACATATTAGTCCAGCTAGTTTACTTGTTAACTGAATATTGTGAGTGTTTTTACATATTTTATACTTGGTCAGTTCAACCATGAACCTCTCGTTTCACTGATGATAACTAAATCTTTCTTCTCAAGTCAGTGTTGGGTATGCCCACTGAATGTTTTCAATGGTCATATGTCCATCTGTTGTGTCTCAATCCTTTATTTGTAGCTATTTCGACTTTTTCTTTATTATGCATAAATATGTGCTTAAATATCTAACGCTTGGTCATCTGAGGTAGGAAATTAATTTACAGATTACAAAATTAACCATAACATAACATCCCTATCACTCTAGGCATGTCTGACATGACATTTGGTCCTTATGTAGAAAATGTGAATTCATGGTATATTTTGCTACCTATCTCAACCAGTGTAAGAAAGCCACTATGGTGGCACTATTGTGTAGCCGCTAGTGTGTAGTGGAATTTCTTGAATCCACAATTGCAGCTCTGGGTACTATTGTGGCTACAATAGTTGTGGTTGTAACATTTGTCCGGATCCTATTGTCATCTTTGACAAGTCTTCAATCAATTGAACTTTTGAGTTAATGTTATACCAATTTCTTCTATGCATGTTATTTTTGAGCTAAACTGAGATGATCTAATTTCAATTCGAGAGCCATACGCCATTATCACTATTTAACTTGGGTTAAACTGAAAAATTTAAGATTTAGTTTACTCGCTTGTGATGGTTTTCTTTTATAAAATACAATGTTAAACTTTCTTGGCATAATTTATTGAACTCTTACCCTGCTAGTTGTAGTATATGTTTATCCTGAATGATTTGTTTTGTAAGCGGCCTAAAGATTTGACGTAAGCAGTTTTTTAGTTTCTCTAATTGTACAAGTTCACTACTCTGAGCTGGAATATGCTTTTGTTTAGGATGTGTTGACTTATCTGGAAAAAGCATTTGGTGTTAGTAGTGTGAGTCAAGGTGACAGTGGGAACACAGCACAGCAACAAGCTGCAAATTTAGTTACCAAGTCTGCACCTGTTGCCATTAGTGCGTCAGCTACTGATGCATCCAGTTCTGAGTTAGGGTCAAGTGCAAATGCATCTGAAAATCATCTATCCAGAGCTTTGTCTGAGGATACACTTGATTATGAAGCCATGATTTTGGATATGGGTGGACAAAATTTAGTAAGGCCAATGGGCCCATCTTCAAATGACATTTCAAGGGCTTTGGTTGACAGGTTTTCTACTGTTGATTTAAAGCTAAAATTGCAACTTTACAAGGTTAGGTTTCTGCTTCTTACTAGGAACTTGAAACTGGCAAAACGAGAAGTCAAGCTGGCCATGAACATTGCACGTGGAAGAGATTCATCAATGGCTCTTCTTTTGAAATCCCAGCTTGAATATGCCCGTGGTAACCACCGCAAAGCTGTAAAGCTATTGATGGCATCAAATAATAGAACAGACACAGCATTTTCAAGCATTTTCAACAACAATCTTGGTTGCATTTATTATCAGCTTGGGAAATATCAGACGTCATCTTTATTTTTCTCAAAGGCATTAACCAATTGCTCATCACTGCGGAAGGATCAATCTTTAAAGCTACCCACTTTCTCACAGGACAATTCTCTCCTTATAATTTATAATTGTGGTGTGCAGTACTTAGCTTGTGGGAAGCCAATACTTGCTGCTCGATGTTTCCAGAAGGCAAGTCTGGTCTTTTATAAACAACCTCTCTTGTGGCTCAGACTCTCAGAATGCTGTTTGATGGCTTTAGAAAAGGGCCTCATCAAATCAAGTCGGTTCCCATCAGATAAGTTGGGGGTAGGAGTGTGTGTTGTTGGAATTGGAAAATGGAGGCAACTTGTGGTGGAAAATCAGATTCCAGGAAAGGGACATATGGACTCATCTGAAGGGGATGATTCTTGTCCAAGTGAAGATGGGCGACTGAAGTTATCGATGTCCCTTGCCCAGCAATGCCTCTTGAATGCTCTAAACTTGCTGGATTCCAACAATGCAAATTGTTTGAAATCTGGTTTGCCCTCTAACTCTTCCGTGGAGGAAAATGATGGAAGTGAAGTGTCACCTTCAAAGAATTCAAATCTTAAAAACTTACATGGCATTGATTCAAAGGCATTTTCAGTAGGAGTAGGTTTAGGTCAGGTCAATGCAAACGGGGACGCTAAGGAACAAAAGGGTGGGAATAGTCAGGAACTTGTTCAGAACTCCTTATCCTATTATGAAAATGTCCGTAAAAGAGAAAATCAACTGGTTAAACAAGCTGTTCTTGCTAATTTAGCTTATGTGGAGCTGGAATTGGACAATCCTTTGAAGGCACTATCGGTTGCAAGATCTCTCTTAGAACTTCCAGAATGTTCCAGAATTTACATCTTTCTAGGCCATGTTTATGCAGCAGAGGCTCTCTGCTTGCTGAACAGACCAAAGGAAGCGGCTGAGCATTTGTCATTTTATTTGTCTGGGGGAAACAATGTTGACTTGCCTTTCAGCCTTGAGGACTGTGAGAAATGGCAACCAGAGAGGACTGCCGAATTTGAAGAGGTGAATGTAGGATCCGTTGCTGCCAAGAATTCTTCTCTTGAAGGCGCTCAGAGTATTGTTTTCCTCAAGCCAGAGGAGGCGCGAGCAACAATTTATGCAAATTTTGCTGTAATGTCCGCAATGCAGGGTGAGTTTGAGAAATCAAGTATTTTGATCACACAGGCATTGTCCATATTACCCAACAGTCCAGAAGCCACACT
>NC_142168.1:73157995-73248443 GCF_029865625.1 Vigna umbellata | reverse complement strand
AACCATGAATATGTGGACGCTTATATTTTATTATGTTCAACTTTCTTTGAAATAATAAATATTGTCAAACCCTCGAGGTTGCTTATAGTAAAGTACATATTTTTAATTTTGTGAGAGTGCTCATTTTCACTCTTGTTCAACCTCGGCACCACCATATTGTTTCCGTTGCCATTAAATCGTCACCAATTTCAGTCCAGCACTCTCAAGAAACACATTCTAATGTAAGTTCAAGGGTTCATTATTCTTCATGAACCCTTACTCTTGATGAATGGAACCCTTACTATTAAAACTTTTGAAAATAGTGAAAAGAATTGAAAAATGTCCAAAAATAATAGAATAAAATAAACTGTTAAATATTATTTTCTTTTATTTGCTTCTTGGATTGTTACAAATGGTTGCTATCAATGTCAACATTGTTAGAATAAAATTAGTATAAATTGCACTCCCAATTTATCAAAATAAAAAATTTGTAAAACAATTACTAACCATCTTTCTATCTATTTTTGTGGGTAAATCGTATATTAAAACAATTAGAATTCAAGAATAAAAGTAGGTTTCTTAAAATTAATGTTAGAATAACTCTTTTCTCATCATAATTTAATTAGCATGTTGTATGTATTCTAACTTTGTTTTCCAGGTTATTGTTTATTCAATTGCGGGTGGAATCTAACTCTTTTTATTTAATGTTATATTACCTAATAAAAATAGCATATCGCACTCGGTATAATAATTTAATATAATAAATAATTAGTTTTTCTATTGAAAATGCTTCGTTATTGTTTTATTCATAAACCACTTATTTAAATATGTTAAAGAATATTTCTGACCAATTATTACACATATTTTCTAAAAGAGCCTTCTTGTGATTGGTAGACAGTTACTTCCTAAGACAGAAAGGAACTTTGTTGATACCGTTAGCAGAAAAAATGTTCGTAATACCCGCCACAGTTTACCCATCCATATCAAGACCGACATCACCTATGACAACATATCAATTATGTAACAACTCTACAGCTAGTCGTGAGAATCAAAACAAATTCACACAAAAGGCCAACACTAGCCGCTTGATCCATCAAACATTCTCTCTCTCTCTCTCTGTGAATGTACATATATGGGTGAGTGATCCATATAGTGAACATTCATTCATTCACTCACTCAGAAAGAGGGTGTGAAAAAATGGCTCAGGTTCCGTTTCCCTCGAACCTTTTGCCAGTAGATGGAAGCCCTGAATGGATGAGTAGGGCAGACAATGCATGGCAGCTTGTGGCGGCAACGCTGGTGGGTCTGCAGAGTGTTCCAGGGCTCATAATATTGTATGGTGGAGCTGTGAAGAAGAAATGGGCAGTGAACTCAGCATTCATGTGCCTCTATGCTTTTGCATGTGTGTTTTTCTGTTGGGTTGTGTGGGGATACAGAATGTCTTTTGGTGACCCACTTGTTCCTTTCTGGGGAAAGCCTGCTATGTCACTTAATCATGTATATCTCTTCGACAAGGCCTTTCTGGGGGCCTTCCCTAATGCCACAATGGTGTATTTCCAGTGTGTGTTTGCAGCCATTACTCTGATTCTCATTGCTGGGGCTGTTTTGGGGCGCATGAACTTCTATGCTTGGATGCTGTTTGTGCCTTTGTGGCTCACGTTCTCATACACCTTCACAGCTTTCAGCATATGGAGTACAAAGGGCTTCTTGTCCAAAATGGGGATTATAGATTACTCAGGTGGATATGTCATCCATTTGTCTTCTGGGGTTGCTGGTTTCACTGCTGCATTTTGGGTAAGCATCAGGTTTTTTCTATCTATATTTGCATGTCCAATCACTGAAACTACGTGTATATATGAAGTGATTTGAATCTACATGTATATGAAGTGATTTGAAACTTCATGTATATGAAGTGATTTGAAACTGCATGTATATGAAGTGATTTGAGTGCATGAACGAGTGTGTGTATGGTTTGACAGGTTGGGCCAAGACTAAACAAGGACAGGGAAAGGTTTCCTCCAAACAACATCCTTCTGATGCTGGCAGGTGCAGGGCTGTTGTGGATGGGGTGGACAGGGTTCAATGGAGGAGATCCATACACAGTAAATGCAGATGCTTCACTTGCCGTCCTCAACACCCACGCTTGCACTGCCACCAGCTTGCTCGTTTGGGTCTTTCTTGATGTCATCTTTTTCCGAAAACCTTCTGTCATTGGAGCTGTTCAAGGCATGATCACTGGTTTGGTCTGCATTACTCCTGCTGCAGGTTTCTTTCTCATCTTTTCATTATATATACCCACACATGTATACTTCTTTTTGTGCACTACAATGTAGAAACTAGTTAGGTTGTTAGCTGGAAATCTTATTTTACAGATCGATTTTGTAAGTTCAAGTTAAGTTTAAAATTCACTTCATATTAGAATCATGAGTTTAAAGTTATCCTAATAAGATTTGTGATTTGCTAGACCTATAGTGCCATCACTATGGAGCTGTATATATCTTAGTACGAGAGATTATGTTAGTATAAGCTATCCCATACATGTTCTATCCTAACTAGTGTTTATTATCATATTCAGGAGTTGTGGAGGGATGGGCAGCACTTCTAATGGGAGTGTTCTCTGGGTCAATACCTTGGGTCACCATGATGGTGATCCACAAGAGATCAAAGCTACTGCAGAAGGTTGATGACACAATGGCAGTATTCCACACTCATGCCATTGCAGGAACCTTGGGAGGACTACTCACTGGACTGTTTGCCGAGCCAAGACTCAACACATTGTTCTATGGAGCTGCTAATCAATACGTTGGCTTTTTCTATGGTTTCCATTCCAAAAGGATACACACAGGGTTCAGGCAAATGGGGGTACAAATCATCGGGATTATCTTTGTTGTCTTTGTCAATGTTGTGTCCACAAGCTTGATATGCCTCTTCATCAGACTTTTTGTTCCACTGAGAATGTCTGAAGAGGATATGGAGATTGGTGATGAAGCTGCTCATGGGGAAGAGGCTTATGCCATCTGGGGTCAGGGTGATAAACTTGAAAATTCAAGTTCAAAGTATGGAAGTTCATTGTATGATGATGTTGAAGCTGGGGCACACAAGAAGAAACACGGTGGCGTGGTTGAGATGATGTAGAACTAGTTAAATACATTATAGTCTGATCGATGTCGTTGTCTAGTCTTGTTTTCAAAAACATGCACACACACATATATATATAGTAAAATAAATGTTGTGTTTCATTGTAGTCTGGGTCATTCAACAACAACGTTATTTTACTTTCCCTATGTTCATTCTTCATAATAACAAATGAACAAGATCGGTGATGGAAAGAAGTGTTCTTGTCATGTTTCTTTAAGTTGACACTTCTTTCTATGACATGTTTTCTGTTTTTTCCCTGCTCAAGTTTGTGTTTACGCCGGTGGACTACTTCACCAAAGATAAGATTCTCAACGTTTCTATCCTGAGAAAAAAACAAAAACTATTTTCAATTACATATTCTGAAATTGCATTCAATAGTGAGATTTTAATTATCTATTTCATTGACCACCCTTTTGGTCGTATATTTTATCATTTTTTTCAAAGTTGGCACATACAATGTAGTATTAAATGCATCTTGTTAGTTAGAAAAAAAAAACAACAAAACCAGACACCCTCAATTGAGATAAGGAAATATAAGCATTGTTTAAACTGAAGGAAAATGTTTTTTTAACAATTTTTTTATAACTTTTTTACAATAAATTATGTGACAGTTCATGATTGATCCGTTTTAAATATACACACTAATAAAATATTAACACATAATCTATTATAAAAAAATTGGTAAAAAAAGTTATTAAGGTAATATCGTCTTTGTTTCAAACATGTGAAGGTAACATCGTCTTTGTTTCAAACATGTGAAAAGATTTTTCTCTATAAGAAAGAACCATGTTAATCACTTTTTAAAAATAAATTAGGTGTCATTATTTTATTGATCTAAATATTTAAAACGATCTCAGGATAACTCAAACGCTATGAGACCTACGCACTAGCCAACTGCACCACCATCCCAATTTCTTACGTGTGTCTGCTATTCCTGAAAATTAATTATATTACTGTCATGTTAAATATTATTTTAGTTTTAGTAAAACGAGTTAATTTTAATTTTAATTTTAATTTTAATTTCTATGACGTTGAAAAATAGTAATTTTCAATCCTAGTATGTATGATATCATATAACGACTTATATGTTGAAGAAAAGTCAAGTGACTGATTTTAATTGGTACATAATAATATTGTCAAACAATATTAATATGTATATTAAATTTAAAAAATATTATTTACTCGATAAATATTAGAAACTGAAAGTAGGGTTTTGAAACGTTTTTGGTGTGAACATATTCAAACTTAACTCATTAATTCTACATAATCTAAAATTATATTTGAATCTGAACGAGTTATATTTAAACCTTGTTATTAAAAATTTGTTTAGACCTCCTAATTTGTAGCCATTTTCCTTCTATATTATGTGTTACTCGTTCGTACCATTGTCACCCTTCTCTAATATTCTTTTTGAACTTATTATATATTTCTTCTTTCTGTCTTTCAATTGTGCTTTTTTAAGTTTATTAAAACTATTTTTTTATGTTGTCTTATTTATGTGAGTATGTATTTATCTTATAATATATTTTTTCTCTTTTTATTTCTTTGAGGATATATGTTTTCAGAAAAACAAGAATTGTTATTCACTTAACTTTCTTCTTGGAAATTAGTGATATACAACTTTCTCGTGTATGAGTTATATTAGGTGCTATTAAGATCCTTAGGAAATAGACTCAATAGATTTACTACTTATGAAGTATGACTTGTGTTATAGAAGAAATTTGACATCACTTCCTCATTGAATAACTATGCAATAGTGAAAAAGAAAGCTAATAAAGGAGAGAAAAGAGAAGCCAGAGAAAAGTAGGCTGAGAAAGATATCAAGTTTTCATTATGTGGGAAGAGATACAGGAAAAGAAATATATAGGAAAGGAAATTGAAACAGAATGACAGAAAACTAAAACAGAATAACAGAAACTACAATCCTAACTGTAAACCAAGCAGTGCAGGTCAGTGAAATCGATGTAATGAATCACAAACCGAGCGGTTCAGGTTATCACTTTCAATATAAAATTTTAACATTCAAGATTTGCAAACATTTTTATCTATATTACAGCTAAGATCATATTGTACTAGCTGAGATTATGTCATATTAGTCATGTTACACTAGTTGAGATCGTATATTATACTTAACTAGTATCATCATGCATTTAAGGCAAATAATACATCAATCTAACGTTGCAATATGAAATTTAATGTGATGTCCACGTATTATACATTCTTAAAATAGATAGCATATATAAGTTAGTATCTCTTAATGATATTAATCAATTTCCTTACTTTATTTGAAGAACAGGGTTGATTGGTTAAGTTTCGTCTTCTTATTTATAGTTTGGGATTTTATTTGTTCCCTTTAATATAATAAGCCATATAGATTCTAGAGTAATATTATCACAATTAACTACATTTTGTTGAGATTTTTGTATTATATCATGTTTATCTTAGAATATTTTGAAGAATCTTAACTGGAATATTAATTTGTTGCTTATTTCACCTATTTTCTTAAGTAATTATTGTTGCTTAACAGCTATGACAATTGAGAATAGTAAGAGAATTGATATCGTTCATCTAAAAACTCAAATATTAATTAAATGTCTTTTCAATAACAATAAAAATCATAACAAATCAAATATAATATTATTAAATATTTAATGTTAAAATGATAAATATTTTTTTCATTATGAAATATTAAGAAAAATTAAAATGTAACTTTGCCACTAAATTATTGGGAGAGCAATACGGTTTCTTTTAATGAAACGTAATCTTTATTGAATGGGAAAGAATTGTAACAGATAAGTATTTAATTTCAAATAGTTAATACAATTAATTATTTAAGTTTTAATGCGAATCTGTGTATTAAATTAGAATGGTCCAACATCAGCTTATCTTTAATTTATTTTCATTTAATAAATCATAAAATCTTAGTTTTCTTTTTTATGAATTGTATTCTATTATATTTAAGATCTATAATTTATATTTAAGTACAAAGGTTTAATAAGATTTCTTTTATTTTTTAATACTTATATTTGAATTTGTTGTATAAAAGAATTAAGGTTAATGTTCAATATAGTAAAATAATTTACCTGAGTTGAATATATACAAAATGATTCTATTTATAATAAAAAAAATATAAATATAAATAAAAAATAATGTCAAGATAAAAGATAAAGTTAAAATATCTAATAATTAAATATATTTAACTAAGAGAAAAATAAAATAAAATATTTTTTTATATTCTATAATTTAATTAGGTCTTAAATTTTTTCTATCAACATATTTTAAGAAAAATTTAAAATTTTTAATACGATCCTTATAATAAAAATGTCCTTAATTAATCTAGAATCTTAGGTAGAATAGAAAATGCGAACATAATGGTAATTTGGTTTTTAAAACAAAAACACAACAATAGTGAAGTTTTATGTTATAAAGAAAAATAGGATAAAACATGTTCTCACGAAGACTCTATTTCATCATACAAAAGTATGCTATTATTGAGTGTTTCATTTTATTTCAAATTATTCATCATTTAAAAAAAACTACATTGTCTATTTTTTTTTAATTTGTATATTTCATTGTTTTTCTATTCAATCAAATAGGTATATTAAAGAGTGTACCATCCAATTTTTTTATTTTATCAAAAATAGATTATATTATTAAATATTTTATCTTTATCATTTATTTTTAATTAATTTATTATTATTTTTATTTGTATTTTAAATTTAACTTATATTTTTTTCTATTATAAATAGAATATCTTATATGCATAAACAATATCATATTTATATATTATAATTAAATATAATTTGGTAGGTTAGTTATTATTTATCATTCTGATATTATTTATTATATTATTATTATACTATAGATAAATATTATTTTGATAGAAACAGATTCTTATGGTCGATATTAATCTTATTAATATAACTACTGTTCTTCGTCAAAAAATACTCATTCTCACAATCTATTATAAATATTGATACTCTTCGTTATACAAATATCTTAATTTTTTTACTGACTTCAGCGAGTCTTCTTGTAGAAAATCTTTTTCTTTCAACAAAAAGAAGAGTCTCTCTTGTAAACAAAAGGAAGAATCAAACTGCTCTTAGGATTTCATCTCTCCCAAGTCCAGGAGAGATCCAGGTAAGATCACATTCGATAAAATACATAGAAGATAGGTTATGAAACGTAAGAAAATTATATTATCATCTAATCACAACCATCATACATTTTTTTTTTTTGGATTTTACAAGTAAACTGGCAGTGATTTCTGACTGAATAACTGTGCACTGTTTTCTATATTGGTAATGCGTAGTTATTACATTCTAAAATAAAGATATCAATTAAAACCTGATCATAAATTTAGTATGAAACAATTATATTCCTTAAAAGAGTAAAAGGTTACGGTTGGATATTCAAGTGTACAAGGAATACTTGGTCCATGACTAAAGTAATCTCTGTAATGAAAACTTTTCAAAACAAGAGGTTAATCAATCCCCATCAATCCTTCCCATATGGTAACCCCTTGATTCCCTTATCAAAAATTGTAGTAAATAGAAAATAATTGATTCTGTAGACTTTCCATTGATAAATAAACTGCACCACAATTTGCTGAATGTGCTTACCTCATATACACTTTGTCCTGATTCACCATTCATTTGAAGGGGTGAAAGAAAGTTAACAAAGCATTGATTGCATTGTGTTTTGGTGACGATCTCTAGACATGGAAGAAGAGGGTAACGGAAGGGTGAAGAGGCATTCAGGAACACAAGGGTGCCACCATGGACAAAGCAAATCACAGTGAGATCAGTGGTCACAAGCTTTGTTCTCAGTCTTCTTTTCAACTTCATTGTCTGCAAACTCAACTTCACCACAGGGATCATTCCATCCCTCAATGTAGCTGCTGGATTGTTGGGGTTTGCAGTGATCAAGTCCTACACTACCCTTCTCAACAAATGTGGCCTTCTCAGAGAACCTTTCACTCGCCAGGAGAACACTGTCATTCAAACCTTCGTTGTTGCATCTTCTGGAATTGCATTCAGCAGTGAGTTTTTAATTATCTCTTTCATTGACCACCCTTTTGCTCCTGTATTTTGTAATTACTTTTCAAAGCTTGTATATATAACACAGCAATGAATGCATGTTGTTAGTTAAAAAAAAACATGAAAACCAGTATATTAGGTTCAGGGTAACACATTAAATAATAGGACTTCTGTATATAAAATCTTTGTTTTCTTAATGAATTCGCCTTGAATCTTTTGTTTTCCCCAATTTTTGACTAATACTGAGTTGTTGGCTTTGATTACTGCATAATATGTTTTACTTATATTTAATATTGGTGTGAAAAGGTGGCATGGGAAGTTATCTACTCGGGATGAGTCCATACATTGCTGCTCAAGTTGATGGGGGGAACACACCAATCAATACAAAAAGTCTCTCCCTTGGTTGGATGTTTGGTTTCCTCTTTGTTGTTAGTTTTGTTGGTCTCTTCTCTATAGTTCCCCTGAGAAAGGTAGGTTGAAACAAAACTATAGCAAAGTTTTACAGTTTCACCTTCATTCATGTAAATTTCATTGCAGTTTATTGAACCTAAAATTTCAATTGACATTTCACAGATGATGATTTTGAAGTACAAACTAACATACCCTAGTGGAACTGCCACAGCTCTTCTTGTCAATAGCTTACACACACCAAAAGGAGCAAAACTAGCAAAGTAAGTATGGTTTTGCAATTCATATGTATACATAAACAGATAGTACACCATATGCAATAAACTGATCTTTTTCTAACTTTTTGGCGTACTTAACTTTACCATTCTTGTGTAAACAGGAAACAGGTTGCTTTGCTTTTCAAAAGTTTTTGTGGCAGCTTTGCTTTTGGTTTTTTCCAGTGGTTTTTCACTGCAGGAGATGGTTGTGGGTTCAGCACTTTTCCCACATTTGGTCTCCAAGCCTACAGCAAAAGGTATGCATATATGTCTTCCAGCCAAATGTATCTTGTCTTCTTTTATTTAAGATTGATTGGCATATCACTAGAAATCAAGACAAATCAGATTACTGAATTTTCCATCTAGCAACATATTTCTTTAATTAGACTATAATCCTCATGTGGTAAGACTTATAGTGAGAGTATAGTAATTCATACTGTGCATATTTCCCAACACTCTTTTCTCCCTATGACTGTATTGTATTTAAGTAATAAAATCAATAATCTGAATACAAAATTTACAGGTTCTACTTTGATTTCTCATCTACCTATGTTGGAGTTGGAATGATTTGCCCTTACTTGATAAATGTATCTCTGCTTCTTGGAGCAATAATCTCATGGGGAATCCTATGGCCTTGGATTGAGCAAAAGAAAGGAATCTGGTATAGTGCAGATTTATCTCCTAGCAGTCTAAGTAGCATCCAAGGATATAGGGTAAGCATATATATCCACTTAGCAAGCTTCATAGTTCATAGTTTGTAACATGTCATTTTGAAGTTAAAATTTGTTTACAACATTTAACTGTGTAGTGCTAATCATAAGAAAAATCCATGAACAGGTCTTCACTGCAATTGCTATGATGCTTGGTGACGGTCTTTACCATTGTGTCATCATGCTGATAAGAGTTGCCTATAGTCTTATCACGGAACACCTTAAGAAAAAAGAGTCACTCCATCCAAACCCGGACGATGTTGATAAAATCCCAAGTGCAGATTTAGATACTCAACGTCGCACTGAGTATTTCTTGAAAGATCAGATTCCCTCTTGGGCAGCTTTCAGTGGCTACATTGTTCTTGCAGTTATTTCCATCATAACAGTGTCACACATCTTTCCTCAGCTGAAATGGTATCATGTACTAATCACTTACCTCATGGCTCCTATTCTAGCCTTCTGCAATGCCTATGGATGTGGCCTCACTGATTGGTCTTTGGCATCAAACTATGGCAAAGTTGCCATAATTATATTCAGTTCATGGGTTGGCCTTGAGAATGGAGGCATCATTGCAGGCCTTGCATCATGTGGTGTCATGATGAGCATTGTTTCAACAGCTTCTGATTTGATGCAAGACTTCAAAACCGGGTACCTCACTCTTGCATCTCCAAGGTCAATGTTTGTTAGCCAAGTTTTAGGTACTGCCACAGGGTGTCTTGTGTCCCCTTTGATGTTTTGGTTCTTCCACAAGGCCTACAAACTTGGTGACCCTGAAGGCTCTTACCCTGCACCCTATGGAGAAGTTTACCGTGGAATGGCCCTTCTTGGGGCAAAAGGTTTCTCTTCTCTCCCCAAACATTGTCTCCAACTGGCTATCATATTCTTTTTCTTGGCTGTGTTTATTAACATAGTGCGTGATTTGTTGGTGCATTATGAGACCAAGTATAGGATATATAGGTTTGTTCCTAACGCCATGGCTTTGGCCATCCCATTCTATCTTGGTGGGTACTTTGCTATTGACATGTGCATTGGGAGCTTGATTCTGTTTTTGTGGGAGAAAAAGAGCAAATCAAAAGCAAATGATTTTGGTCCTGCTTTGGCATCTGGACTTATATGTGGTGATTCTTTGTGGAGTGTTCCTGCTGCTATACTGAGTCTTGCTGGAGCCAGTCCACCAATTTGCATGAAGTTCTTGTCTAGTGCTGTCAATAAGAAGGTTGACACCTTCTTGAATGGTGGTCCTTGATGCTTCTTTGGTTGGATGATGATGTTCATATGAAGTTAAGGAATGATCAAACATTGTATTTGGATTTCTTGTTATACAACTTCGCTTTTCTGAATAAATATGGAGGCTTGTTTATGTAATTGTACATGTTGCACTGCTTTCTTTTTTATCTTTGTAATAAGATTTCTTTCTTTTATATCTCTACAGAAGTATGAAACCATTATTTAGCATTTCTGGTTATATTTCCTGAACAGCACGTCTCAACGTAGAACATAACAAGAGAGTTACATAGAATAGAGGAAGGGTACCCAATTTTATTCTTCTTAAGACAAGATCGTCTAAAAATCTTTTATTTTAAAGTTTAACAAAACCGTCTAACAAAATAGTTTTTATCAAATAAATCGTCTAAGATAAAATGCTAAATATAATATATGTCTAAACAATATCCTAAATGCTCTTCACTATTCAAAAAGATAAAGAAAACAGACTATATTAAACATTGCAATATAATGTTTGTGTAACTCCTACAAATAACATCTACTACTAATTACAAAAAGTTTTTAAACTTTATTTAAATCTCCCTAAAGTTTGTATGTTATTTCAATCGTATGTAATGTTTATAAATGATTTGATTCCTAAATGATATAGCAAATTCACAATTAATATTTATGTTGAAGTATATGCTTATGCTCTAAAGTTGATTAACAAGTTTTCTTAAGGTGAAGGTCTTTCAATAAGATCTAATTGTGAAGATGTTAAAGAGGGAACAAAATCTTCAAGAACAAAATCACATAATTGTGAGTCGAATTTTTGAACCTAGTTAGTCCAAAGTTAAACTCACATGCAAGATTTTTTTATAGAAATATGCAAAAATGGTGTGATATTTACGTATGTGAGCAATTTTTTTTTTACAAAAACAGGCAAGTTGTGCTGCCTCAAAACGATTTCATATGAAGAAGTCGTGCAGGGGGTGCATGCTTTTTCCTTTGACACACAAGAAAAAGTGAAGTCATGCACTCTTCACACGTTTTCAGGTTCTCATAGTGTCAAAGTCATGTAAGGGGCACGACTTCACTTATAATTGATTACTTGAGCTGTAATTCAAAAAAAATCCTCAAGTAAGGTAATCGATTACCAAAGGTTATAAGTGTAAAAACTAAGTTTTTGTGTTTCTTCACCATCTATCTTCTTAGATGAAAATCTTGTGTCTATTAGTTATCTCTTAACATGTGTAACAACTTGTGATGACTCATCAAAGCTACTCTAGTGAATATACATGTCACATTCTAACAACATAATTAAATGTTGCATTTAAGTTTTTTTTTTGTCCTTTCTTAGATCTTTTATATGCACAACTAACATTATACACTTATTTATAATGGTCACATTTTTCTTTTGTTCTCCTTCAAAGTAAGGTGTTTGTTGACTTACTAAACTTTTAGTTATGTCAAACAACATTGAATTCTCGTTATGTTTAATTATGTTAACATTTGAATGATATACTAATTGAACAATCAACTCATGATCATGACTCTCACATATTACCTTCACAATTCATTCTTCTCCATCATGTACTAGTTTACTATCATAATTTAAATGGATAATCACATTTTTGTCTTCTAGTTGCATTGAAATGTAAATTCTTTTTTATCTCTTCTATTTATAATTTCTTTCAATTTCCTAATATATATATATATATATATATATATATATATATATATATATATATATATATATATATTCTATGTTCTCTGTAAGAAACTTCAATATCACAATTACAAATATAATCTGAATGTTACCCCATAAGCCATAAAGTAAGTCAATTTGCATATCAAGTACTTAGATAAATACATTACAACATAATCATATAACATAATCATATATGATGTGTCACATTTTTACACAAATAATAACAAATTTTACTTACATCATCTAATGTGAAAGTTTTAACATAATCCTTTTTAACTAATTCATCTTCAATTATCTTAAATTTCACAATGTCAGACATTTAATAGCATAAAAATAAACTTGGAATTTTAAATTTATGGGGCTGTACATGGAAACCATGGAGTGCAAAAAGAAATGTCCTCGGTTCATATGCCAGGATTGGTTTTGAACCGAACCGGTTTTGGCTAGTGTGGGAAATGTTGAACCGAACAGCATTTGTTTGAATTGCGTCATCGTCACGTGCGATTTATTGAGATGAAAAACAAAATTGAAAACCCCTTCGTCAAGTTTGTTCGGGTTCTAACTTAGCTTCCAATTCTTACTGTTATGGATTCTTCTTCTTCGACCCAGGTTGGTTCCACATCATACCCGTTTTCATCTTTCGATCGTTTTCTCTTTATTTGTTTATTTGGATTCTATTCTTTGTCTTTTATTTGTTTGTCGATTATCATCGTTTCTTTTATCAGTTGTTAAATCAAATCATTATTTCTGTTATATCTGAGTCTGACCGTGTATTCAAACTTTAACCCCGAACCGAAGATGTATTTTTTTTGGTTAAATAGATAGTGGCCTGCGTTTAATCTCTTGAAATGTGTTTCATTGACTAATATTATGAAAGGGAGGAAAGAAGAAATCATGTTTATCACGTTTTTTTTTTGTTATTATTGTTTTAATTACTTTAGTCGAAGTTTTGTTATTTGATGTGGTACTCTTGCAAGTGTAGTGGTTGAATTGAACAGAAAATCAAATGTTAAATTGCTTTGTCACAAAATCAGGTTGTTAGGAAACACTCTGGATTTTTGTTCTCGAATACCCTTTTTAATTTTGAGTGAGGAAGTTTTTAGAATACCAAGAAAAGGAATGGCACGGGGTCAATAGGAAATTGCCCCTCTGGAGCAGGGAGTAAAATGTTAGTTTTGCCCTTGTTATGATGTAAATTGTTGTGGATGTGGTTGTTTGAGAAGGTAAAAAGTAGGGAACTTAGATCAGAGTGGGATTGTATGGAAAGGTTTGGTTTCATTCCAGAATGAGTTCATATTGACTTTATACCAAAACATGTTTTTGTTGTATAAAACCAGTGGAAAGTGTTCTTTTTCTATTCCAAGTTTTCTAGTACACAACATGCTCAACTTTGCAGGACATTTAATGGATCCTTATCTATGAAATGACAAAATGTTAAACTGAAAGAGATATCAATCTATCACACCTTGTGCGTTTCAATTAGCTTATTTTGGGGAAAGGAAAAACAATTCTTTTTGGTGGAAGCTGTGTGAGATAGGTTTTAAGAAAATGCCATTCTTTCCCTAGAAAATGTTGAAACAAACATATTGTTAAGACAAGGGAGTTATGGCAACTGGGCACATCCTAGCACAACTGTATCATTCATTCTTAGAAATTCCCTACATCAGGGTGGATGCAAGTTGGCATATGAGACTTAACCCTTTAATTTCAAATATTATGACGTGCTTATAATCAAATCCTTTGCCCCCAAATGGAAAGCACACATTAATTCGATGTGAACAAAATATCTGAAACTGGGTATTTGAGTTTGCTTATGTGTGGGTAATCAATTCCTTTAGCCGTAGGTTGGAGCTCTGTAACAAATAGTAGTGGAGTGGGTCATGGAAATGCTCTTTCGGAGATAACACAAAATGTGGCAGCTGATTCATGAAATGAGCAAGAGAGGAAAAGGGTGTGACTAGGCTAACCAACACATGTATGAGGGATTTTGTGTGAGCCAGAAAATAGAATATATTTCAATTAGGGAGAGAGAGTGGGGGTATGAGTGAATTTCTGACCTCTGACCCTCTTATTCTGTTTCTTCTTTGTAATCCTCTGCTACCAAGGTAGTGCATGAAATCCATCATTGCTGAATTATACAACAAATACAGAGAATTCTACTTCCCCTTCAAATTCCACTTTTAGTCAAATTACAAGCTCCTTAATGTATTATCATTCTTATTATTATTTATCAGACAAAAAATTGTGAATCTTTAACATTGGGAAAAAGAATAATGTATAATTATATTTTGTTTTTGTTTCTTGTAGTAGTAATTGAAGTTTGTAACATCTCTGGAAATCATATGATTTTGGACATCATTATTGTTAGCCCTTACGATTTCACGGTCTCAGTCATTTAGTAAATAGATGAGTTCATGGCTGTTATTGCTTGCCTTTTTTTTCTCTCTACAGTTTGAAAATTTTGTAGCTTCCTTGGTTGCTCATGTAAGTCACATATAGGAGCAATATGTAACTGAGGTTACTGAGAATTATGAGACAATATGCTGGGGTTGTGGACTGCGTGTTTTGCTTCCATCATGTGCATCTGCTTTCAAATGTGGCTGGTGTGGGGCTATTACAGATCAGAACAAAAAGAAACGTGACCAGAGGTGCATCAGGTGGAGAGTAGTGCGTGATCGATGCTTTGTTTCTGTTGTCCTCGTATTTATATATTTTTTGTAATATGTAAGTCTCTGTTGTTCCTGTTGTTTTTTCTTTTATCTATTGTCATCAATAATGAGCAGACTTGTTTTTATTTTTGTCAGGGTAGGTGTTATTTTAAAAATTTTCCTCCTTTTCTTTGTTTTTCTCTTCCTGCCAACATATTTTATCAAATATCTGCCTAGTGTCAGAAGATTGTTTGATAGATTCAAATTGAGAGATGGTGTACAAGTCTTCTGTTACTACAGTCTAGTGCTTTGGTCGTAGTACTTTGGGGGACTTATAAAGATACGTGATCCGAAGGTTTAGAGTATGAGATAAGCTAAATGAAAGAAAATTCAACCAAAATAGTTCAGAAAATCTACAGCGTACAAGAAAGGCACATCAGACAAACAAATTTAAGCAATCTTTTTACATCTCTACAAGTGAAAACCCTCTTGAATAAAATTAGGCAGAAGCCCAGAAAAATCGCTTTATCCCATACAAAAATGAAATTATGAAATATTTTGTAAAAGGCCTGGCATTCTTCTGCCATAATATTATGTTTTCCTCTTTCTTTATCTTTCCAATAAAATATTGCCTTCCCTTTAAAAATGGGAAAATCACTAGTAGTGAATTGTTTTTACAATTTTTTATATAGAAAAATTAGTCACTAAATGGTTACTCATTAAGCACTCCTTGTGCTAATTGTTCGTAAACCAGAATATGTAATTTCTTAACAAGAACTCCTCTTTCGTTTTTATTTTTAACATTGTTTCTGAAATATAATTTAATTTCAGATTCATATTTCTTGGCTCTTTCAAGATTCCATCTTGTTTTCTTACTCTTTCCTTTTCTACTTTTTGTTTGAGCAAAGGAAAAAAATTCCACTGTATTAGAAGAAAATGCCCTCTCCATTTCCCAGCAGTGTTTTTGAATACCTAGGTTTTCTGGTTAGTCAAGGAAGCCTTTTCTTTACTAATTTATTATTTATCTGATGGAATTCGGGCATCTATATATTTTTCCCGATATAAAAACCAATCTTTGTGCTTATATATTCAGCTTTTATAATAGGCAAGAATGATATGTTGGAAATCTCAAAAAATAAGCTAGTTTGACACTATGAGAATTTAGAGAGATATCTTGTTCGTAATTTATTGCTAAATCAATAAACTGTGAATACCTTTGGTATAGATCTGGTCTGCTTTGGCGTGTAGAGACCATATCCTGCAATTTTAAGTTTTGATCTGCAATCTACTCACTAATTTGCATTGTGACTAGATTAAGATTTTATATGCCCGATGACATAAAAAGATGATTTTATTACATTGTTTTATTGAGTTTGGATTGGGTATGTAAAGAGTGCATGGATTTGATTTTATAGTTTTAGTTGTAGTTGGTGCTTTTTAGGATCTTGTAGTGCCGAGGAAATTGTTCTTTGGTTTATTATTTATTTTTCTCCCTAGGAATGTCAAACTATAACAGATCATCCTATCAGCAGTACTTCTTTAAATGTTTTATTGTCAGTTAATCCTTGTTCTTCTAAAAATGGACTGAATTATTTTGTTATTTTCTTGTACATGTTTCTTTGTGCAGTTGGTGGGGTTTGGGCAGTTTATCCTGTTGTCTTTTCTATCAGTATTCTTTGTGGAGTTTTTCACTCAATCGTTACAGCAGCACTGTCCATTGCCACCGTTTCCTTTTTCAGCTTTTCAGCATTTAGGTGTGCTGGCGCACCAGCAAATGTGTTATGGGGAAGCTACCCTGCTGTAGGGAAAGGTGACCTTGAAAATTATACTTTTTGTCACTACTGCTCGAAACCAAAGTCACCTAGAGCTCATCATTGTCGTTCTTGTAGAAAATGCATCCTGGACATGGATCATCACTGCCCATTTGTAAGTTTTCACTTTCCATCATCTTCTAGTTATGGAAATATCAATTTCATTGTTGCAATCAGCACTTCAAGTTTTGATTTATATAGTAATAAATGCACACCTTCTTTAATTGTACAACTTCTAACCATGGGTTTTTAGGTATATTGATAGGTCTTTGAAGGTTTACATTAGGAAAAATAAAACATAGAAGTTAGTAAGAAGTGGTTAGGGGTAGTTAGAAAGAGTTTAAATAGCAGTTAGGGAAAGTTTTTACTGGTAGTTAGGCGGTTTCTTTCTTTTAAGGAGGGAGGCGTGTACTGGTTGTTGAGTGTTTCATTTCTGAAGAGGGACTGTTCTGTGTAGAAGGGAATGTTTTCCTTTGGAGGTTGTTGATTGTTTTCAGTATTTTCCATTCAATAAACTGCTGCCTCAAAGTGAGGATTCATTTATCTGTTTGTGATTGTTTATTTTGAGATAGAATCTAGGTTTTTTGTCACCAAGAAACCTAACATATATTGTATACATTCCAAGTTTTAGCTGTATACTTTTGTATGGATCTTAGTTTGGCTGTTGCTAAAGAGTTTCTTGTTGTTGTGAATTGTTTGTTTAATTACTCATGTAAATCCTTTTCTTATAATAATTCAAAGTATAATATAGGGAAACCTGATAGGTTTCTTGATAGCAAGAAACCCGGGACACACTCAGGTTAGCACACTGAACACGCACAACAGTCAATCTCACAAAGGAAAAAACTGTATAATTATTCTTGTAACACAGAATGATGTCCGTAAGCATCCAAGAGAGAATTCTCCCTTCAGGCATGAAGATGACTGATTTTTTTAGCGCTCCTGTAATCTTTACCTACCAACTGTTCTAGAATGGAGGATTTTTTGGTGGTTAGAGTGATACAATAGCATTATAAACTTGCTTTGTCTTATTGCTCGTTTGGTCATAATTCTTTGGCAGATTGGGAACTGTGTTGGTGCAGCTAATCACCGGAGCTTCATTGGCTTTCTGATTTCTGCAGTGTTGAGTACAATCTATGTCTCTATCATGTCTGTATATGCAGGCTTGCATCTGTGGCCACCGTTGAAATACTCCCTTAGGCACATAGACGGGGTTAGTGGAACCTATCTGGCATGGAGAATTTTGAATGAAATTGTTGTTGCATTCCTGAGATCTGCCCTGCTTCTTTCCTCTAGAGGACTCATTCTTGCTTATCTGTTCATTGCAAGTGTTTCGTTGCAGATAGGATTGACCGTTCTTTTGTGGCAGCAGCTCTCCTATATATACGAGGGGAAAACTTATTTGAGTCACTTGAGTCCACAAGCAGATAATGAAGAAGAGAAGAAAGATTGTCAAAACCTTGTTAGATTTTTTGGTTTTCAATATTCTGTAACGAGATTTTTGCCAAACTTCCGTGTTACTCGAAAGAGACACGTCAAATGAAAACATCTGTTTTAGGCAATGGCATTGCACACTTTCTCAATCTGTATCAGTATAATTGGATTCTTTTCAGAAAAAGATCACATGTATATATACGCGTGGATGAGCATAAATTCTTTTCATGATGGCCTGACTCTTATGTGTTGGTGAATTAGTTTCCAATTGTGTTTTAGTATTGCCCTGAATATTGTATGGCAAATTTTAGGGACACAATATTCATTGTGTTTGTGTCTAAAATCAATTGGGGTTGTGTTTGGAGTTTTTTAGGGTGGTTTGTTCTTCTAGTTGTGTACAGAAGAGGATACATGACTCTTGATCTAGAGTTTTTGAAGTGTTTAAGCGAATACATGATTATTTAGGATTCTCTTGGTACTTTGTACTTCCAAGTTTGAATAAATTAAACCATTTTCTTTAGGCTTAGTAAGTCTGAAGATCTCATTTTATTAAAAAAATGAACTGTGGAAACAATTTAAACCTATGATGTACTGAAAAAAAATATTTTATTTTGTGCAGTGCTGGTGTATAAGACCCGTTGAGAATATTATTTTCATGAGTTTTTAACAAGCAATACATAATCTTGGATATTTAATTAGCTTTTTGTATTACTTTTATAAAATAAATTTTGTGGTACATTTTACTAGTAAATTATTATTTTAAGAGTTACAAGGTTGAAATGGGGCATTGTGAATATTTAGAAGATATAAGGTTAATTTGAAAAGTTTGACAGGATAGATAGAAAAGGTTGTAAGTTTAAATCCTCTTATTAATAAAACTAACAGATAAAAAAAAATTATTTTACAGTTTGTTTAAAAGGATTGTTTTCAGTTTTTGATGGACGTATCAAGTGCCTTTATGCATACTAATGCTACAAAATACATATATGAGTATTTTATTAAATCTTCTAGCTAAAAATTATGATTGTTTAGATAAACAGTTATTTCGGACTAAAAATATAAATATTCTTTGAACAATAATTAATAAGTAAACCTTAAATAATGTTTGAAAGCTAATCATTCTTAACTAAACAACTTTGGCTCATAAAGAGATGTGATATAAAAGATCACAATTTGCTCTCAAAAAAGAGATATTATATATAAGACACATAAAAGAGATTCACTCTTCTAGGTTGTCAGGGAACACGGTGTTTGTTTCAAGCATAGGGAACAAATAATAATGAAATTTCATTTAATATGTCATAATTAGTTAAGAAAAGGTTAAATACTAGTCAACATGAAATATATAAAGAACAATAGTCAAATAAATACAAAATCAACATATTCATAGAAAACAAGTATAATAAGAACAAAACCTTTCCAAAACCACTTTTACAATCCTTTATTATGGTAGAACATGTTATCTAATATATGAGTCATAGTTGTAACTTCTAAATCAGTAGAAGAGTTTACATATCTAATATCCTATCAACATGCTAAAACGCTAACAAAATTTGTTTATTAATACTTAGACCTAAAGTTCATGAATTTGTACTTTTTTATTGCTTTTTTTTTGTGTATTGTGCATTTTATCTGTTTCTTAATTACATTAATTTTGATATTTAAAATATTTTAACTCTTTTAATATATTAAATAAGTGTATTTTGAAAGCATAATAAAAGAAAATATAAAAACTCACTAGAAAATATCTGGACTCAAAATTTATATAACATAATTAATTCATCCATCATATTGAATAGAGAGAGATACTATTACTGGTGAATTGTAATTTGTCTAGAGGCATCTTTTTGATATCATAAAGGACAAGTTTTATATTCTGTCTCTATTATCATAATTTATTGCTTCCATGGATTCAACCGGATTATGATAAAATAGAAAAATCGGATTAAAAAGAAATAAAATAAAAAGAAATCAATTGGCAATTAAGCATGCAAAGTAGGTAATTCAAATCAGACAAAGAATCTTGAGAAATAAAATCATATTGATTTAAAAAGAGAAACACAAAATTCTATTAATGCTCTTATCTGCATGCAAGCAATTAAAAGATCAAGATATAATGCATGAGTAAAATTATTCATTTAAACATCATATTAATTATTATTATTATTAGTCATTTCGTTCAATATATTATGAAAGGTTTTACATATTTTAATAAAGAATTATATGAGCATGGCGACAATTACTTCAATAACTTTCCAAGTACCTTGCATCTCTCTTGGCTTATTAATAGTACTCGTTAACTCTTTAAAATATATATATATATATATATTATATATATATATATATATATATATAATATATATATAATTTCAACAATCATTTATAAATATATATATATATATATATATATATATATATATATATATATATATATATTTATTTATAGATCCAAAATACAATAATTTCCTTTGCAAAGATACTCCCTAAAGAACTTAACAACAAAATAACAAATAGCATAATGAAAATAAAAATAATAGTAATATAGAATATGAGACCTCTATTTTAAACACACTTTTGAACTATTTTAAGATAGATTAGATGCATGTTTTTGGACATAAACATTAATCAGAGTATGAAAATTTTGGTTTTGATATTTTGTTTTTCAATCCGTATCCCAAAAAATTTCTCACCAACCTTTGTCTATTTCTAAATACAATTGTATTCCTATGGTCTTGTATATTCTTCTCTCATAGCAAATCATTTTGCAACAATATTTGCCAAGTTGATTAGAAAACAACATTTTATCCAACCCAATGCAACTAAACATAATCTTGAAACAAAATTAGTACTATGGTCAAACAATAAAATAAAGGAATACTATATCACCAAATTGCAAATCCATAAATTCCTCATAAGAGTATTCAGTCACCAATAAAGTTAAAAGGTTAAAAAAACTTGGGTTTGTGAATGTTCTTGTTAAGCTAACATAGCATGTTTGTGAAAATCAATAGGCTTCTGCCACAACAAATAAAGCAGCCACTAAAAAATCTGGAGATTACATTTTTGTATTTGTGATTCTCCTCAGTTAGACTTGGCCACAGAGATCTCCTGAGAAAAAAAGGACAAGACACCAACCAATTAGGGCAAAAACTAAGGAATCTTTTAATTTTCTTTAATGAAACAATATTCGAAAAGTATTTTCAGACCATAACAAGCCTTCATATTCAATTGAAAAGCATAGACAAAAGGAAAAAAAAATGAAGCCCTCCAAGTAAGTTATGCAAATTATAAAAGAGTTAGGTGAAGTTTATGAAATTGTATGATAAAAAGGAACAACCAAAACTAATTCAAATAATTTTTGAAAGCTAAAAATGAAAGTTTTTGTTGTTGTTCATTTTGATTTATTTTTCTTATGAACTGCTTACAACATTATATAAGCTATTCCATGTTCCTAAACATCATTTTTATTTGAAAATATACTTTGACACACAATAATTTTATATTTATTTAACATTATCTTTACTTATTTTATTTTTTTTGAAAAATTACAAAAATTCACTCAAACGTAATCATATCATTACTATTTTAATTTAGCTCAACCAAACAACATAAACTTTTTTTTTTCACTTCCTACATATGTAAACCATCTAACATATACGAAAATGTTTAAATGCCCTATATTCATTTAAATCGCTGTACTAGCTAAATTCCACATACCCCAGAGAAAAATATCCAAAAAAAAAAATGGAAAACAATGGCAGACATCTCTAGTGCAAGTCACAGTGATATGAAAACGCTATAGTGGATAATCAGTTGTTTTTATATTACCTTTAACTAAGAGATGGAAGAAACACCCTTATGAGTTGATTCTTTGTAACCTTCTTTCTGCAGGTAGGGCATTTACCCTGTGCAGCTATTGCAGTGTTAATGCAACACCTACAAAAGATATGACCACACCTCGTAGACATCGGTTCTTCAAATGCAGACATACATATTGGACAGTCAAGTGCAGGCGGCTTCTTAGGAGGTTCAGGTGTTTTCCTTTCATTTTCTTCCTAGGGAAAAAAAAAATCAATAAATTAATGAGTGGTCCGATATCTAATCATAGATACGCTGATGTCACGTTAAAAAATAGATTTTAATACAACTCCATAAAATCAGTTTGTAAAATGAAGTTTATATCTATTATATACTATAAATTGATTTTATTTCTAGTCGACGCTATCAATACTAAAGTAAGTGAGGCCACGCAGAAATCTTAAGCTGCAGTTTGGCTTGGAAGATTTCATTACCGTAGAACTGCTACCAGTTTCCACAGTTCTATAGACTTTTCCGTCAATTACTATCTCTTTTGGCAATTCTCCAGTCTCATCATCTGCAATGATCATGAATGATAGATCTTAAACCACCCAGTTATACCAAGAATATATATGAAATAAACAGCTTCAGTAGACAAGTCGTATACAAATACCTTATATACCACAAAAATAATGTGCAAACTCTACACAAACATTCTTGGTTTCCACATTCTAAAGTTGGATTTACTGTTATGAATGATATATATAAATATCTATATCAATATATATCATAAATCTAAGGGCATGGATTGATTCATTTATATATATGTGCTGATGAATATCTATTATTTTCCTCATTTGCTGATCCTCCGGTAGTTTGCATTTCATCAATCATAATGTTATTCATTAGAGATAAAACCTTCTCATCGACAATGGAACAGATAGAAACAGTTTTCTTCTTTCAAAGACACAAATTGCTCACAAAAATGAACAAACATAGTGAAGGAAAATAGGGTGTAAGGCAAAGGATAGTAGACAAGCAAAATTTGTGAAGGTCATGTAAGGAAATGGAACTCATTCCAACCCATCAAACTACCCTCATTCAAGTAAACAATTCAAAATTAAAATTTATTTCAGAAAAGAAAAATTCATCACCACAATGTCTTTCTTTCAATTGTAGAAAACTAATTATAAATTTGAAATTGACAGTGTGACCATGCCAATTAAATTAAGGATCATCACTTCTTCATGAGGAAAAATAGAAACCAAACCATTCAATCTCATGAAAATACCAATACCCATACAGAATCACAGAAAAAAATAAAAATTTTGCTCATTAATACAACACAGTGATGACCAAATAACAGTACCCATATCATGTCAGATTTGGAACAAGGTCACATGAAAAAACATTAAAAAAAACACTGATATACACTGTTGTTTTTAGTGGGCAAAAGGAAATAATTTATTAAAAGTTAAAAGATCTATATATCAAACACACAATCTATATACACAGCTATATGTTATTAGGTTTAATAAATACATTATAGTCATAATCTGTAAGTGTGAAATCTTATCAATATACCAACACATCCAATCAGAATAAAAAAAAAACACCACCAACTAAGACAAAATGATGATGATATAACACAAGAAAAATTTAGAAAAGAAATCCCAAAATGATTTCATCACTGTGAAAAAGTATTAATAAAGAGTTACCTATATCATAAATGCTCCTCCTCTTCATCCTTCTCTTCTGATTGCTCCGAGTCTGAGACAACAAAAATCACAACAAAACTCAGAACCATACACAGAAAATTAGTGTTTCCTAGCAAAACTGAACAAAATCGAAACAAACATCTTAGTTCTCTGTCATCAACAGGAACCGATCTTTCTCTTTTTCGGAGAAAACTAAACTTAATTTAGTTAATATGAGTGAACTTCAAACCTGAGCAAATGAAGTTGGTGACAGTTCAACCACGTCGTCATCATCTGCATCGTTCTGATCTGGATCAACATCGATTTGGACAGTGTTATCCTCTAATGGTGGCACCAGGTTCAGGTCCAGCTGCAACATCTTTCTCTGACGACTTCCCCTCAAAGATCGTGAACTCATCTTCACAGTCTGGTAAAGTTCAACAAGGTGAGCAAGAAAACAGAGAGAGAGAGAGAGACCCAATTCAGAAGAACAACTAGAAAAGATGGTAAAGGAAATGCACGTGCATGGTGAGAAGCACAGAAAAGAGATAGAAGAAAAATGAAGTGCAGAGATATAGAGAGAGATATAAAGAGAGGGAAAGAGTGTGAGAAATGGTGTCAAGTGACGAGAAATGGTGTCACGTGAGGATGGATGGTGTCATGTGAGAAATGGTGGCACGCTTTTCCACACGTGTGACTATCACTGGACCACACACTCCTTTCGAATTTTCATTTCGTCAACTGATACAATGTAACTCTCTTCTCATCAAACAAGTGACAGAATGCAAACTTTGTTTTTTTCCTCAAATTGTTGGTTATTTTTATTTTATATATATTAAACATTTATGGTGCGTTAATACATTTCATATTTTAAATGTTATTTATTACATTTTATATTTTACAACTTTTATAACATTTTTTGCAATATAATTTATTATTATTATTAAAATTTATTATTATTATATATTATTATTAATATAATAATAATTATTATTATTATAATTATATTATTATTATTATGTTTTGTTTAAATAGTATTGTTGTATTCATAATTGTTTCATTTATTTTTTCTCTTTCTACGTATAACGCACTTCAAAACATGCCTTAAGTTTCCTTATGTTTCCTTGATATATATTGAAAATTTCATTGATAAAAGAATTTAATATTTAATGATTTAAACTAAAGTTAAGAATGGAGAAGATATTTATTGAAAATAGATTTTTTAATAGTAAAAGTAAAATATTAATTAATTGAAAAACATAACTTAACTTTTAATCTTTTAATTAATTTAAAATAATTCATTTAATACATTAAGTCATTTTCAATTGCTGATAAAAAAAATCATCTTCAATTAAATACTCTTCCTTTTATCTCCTTTAGACAGTATCACATCTTCTGTAAAAAAAAAAAAATCAAAGTAATGAGTATATATATTTTTATTTTAAAATTTTACTAAATCATCTAATTTAGAGTAAAAAAATTATTTAAAATTTGTAAAAATTTAAATTAGGCCATTTGATTTTATTTTTTCTAATGAGCAGAATATATTTAATTTTCTTTTATGATATATTAAAACAGTCATTAAGTCAGATAAATAATAATGTAATTTAGAATACAAATTTAAACTAAAATGTACTACAGTGAACAAATTAGAATATTAATTCATTTTTCTTAATTAAATCAATACATTAAGTTATATTTTTCTATATTAAAATTAATTATTATTCAGTTCTTAGAATCTAGATAAATAATGTAATTTGGAATAAAAAAATATTAACAAAAACACGTAACAAAAGAAATAAATTAGACAATTTAATTCATTTTACAATTGAATTAATATATTAATTCTACTTTCCTTTACATAAAAACAGTCCATATTCATGTTTTTAGTTCAACTAAAGAATATAATCAGAAGTAAAAGTATTAATTAAATTGTATACAAAAATAAACATATTAGGAAATTTAAATTCATTTAAATTAATATATTAAACTCTCTTTTTCTATACATTAAAAATAATTGTTATTTTATCTTAGAATTAAACTAAATAATGTAATTTTTAAATAAAATTTATGGAAATAAATAAAAGTATCAAACTTAATTAGGTTTCCTAATTAAATTAATATATTTTAAGTTCTATTTAATCTATATAATAGGCATAAACCTTAACTGTTGTTAGAAAACAACAAAAAGGATGTAATTTAAAATAAGGAAAACTTTTTTTAACTAATGTATAGAACATTAAAAGGCAACGAATTAAACAAGTTAATTTATTTTTTAATTAATTTAATATATTTCATTATCTTTATTTTTTTCCTATTATAACATTTTTAAAATTCTGACTCATTATTTTGGATATTTTAATTTAGTCTCAATTTTTTAAAAGATTATCTAAAATAATTTTTTTCATCAAATTCTTAGTGTCATTACAATAATATTTGATATTATTGCTATTTATTTAATATGTTAAACTAATTTGAGAGTGTTCAAAATAATAGAAAAAAATAATACTCAAATAATAATGTAACTAGAACCAATTTCATTATAAAGATAAGATTTATGTGAACTAATACACTCTAATTTCATTATATATGTTTATTTGATGTGACATACGCAACACACTTTTTGACATTGATGATTGAATATTTTAAACATAAAATCAAAGAAGTGGATATATCCAATAAACGAGTAAGATATACTCTAATTGCTTTTTATATAATCTTAAAAAAAATAATTTAATTCTAACTCAGTATTATAAAATTAACTTATTAAAATAAAATTTATATTTATATATCTTTGATTATTAAAAATTGACCTTGTCCTTATAATTCAACTTTTATATATGGACATATAAGAATAACTTATGGTGAAATTGGAAATGGACATAAAAGAATAATTTAGTGGTGAAATTGGAAATACAAATTGTGAGTTTAACTTTTTCCTCTAAAAAAAATAAAACTTCTACATGTTATTTGGAGTACAAGAATATTTTATAAGAATGTATATAACTTTGTAAATCTATCAAATAAGGAATTTAATTAATTTTTCGAAATAGGTTAGTATATTAAAATCTATGTATGTAAACACTACATACATTAATTCCTTATTCATTTCTCATAATCTAATTAAATGATGTACTTTTCAATAAAAACAAATATTCGATCCATGTATAGAACTTTATAAATTTATTAGGAAATTAATTCTTTGTTAATTAAATTCTATTTATCCATACAATATTCAAAGTCCTTATTGAACTCAGAATTCAACTAAATCATGAAGTAATGTTGAATAAAAATATTTTTTACTAAAGTGTATAGAATTTTTGTCAATTAATTACATTTTTTTATCAACTTAATGTATTAAATCTCTTTAATGTATACATTAAAATATCCAGTTCTTAGAGTTTAAATATATCATGTACTCTTTAATTATACAATATTATTAACTAAATATATCATCTGGTATTTATTTCATTTTTAAAATTAATTAATATATTTAATGTAATTTTGAATAAAGTAATAAAACTTTATTAAAGAAAAATATTAATATATATGTTTAAATAATTTATAATTCTATTTGATACTACATTGCTGGCTGGGTGAAGGATATTTAAAACAGTTAATGCCCATGTAGAGAACATCAAACATTTGGTGTTGGTGGTGCTGGTGTTTATAAGAGAAAAATGGCATGTCTACATATGGACAAATTTTGTATAATCTAATCAAAAATTCTTTAATCATCTCAACAATTTTAATGGAAATTAGGTTTTTCTTTATTTAGTTCTATTTATGCAGTTGCAAAGAGGTATAAATACATGCATATGTTAAAATAAAGGGTTAAGAATATTTTTCATTTATGAATTATGGAAGAAAATTGTATTTCGTTCTTAACCAATGTATATTCTAATCTAGTCTTATATATCTATTTACATCATCAAAGAGGTATGTAAAGAGATTTGTACTTCAGGAAGTACTTTAATTTGTTATTTGTCAACTAACACTACAAGAAAACCTAATATTATCGGTAGGTAAATTTCATAGATAACGTTCTAACTTCGTTGGTATTTCACATTTTTTAATGTATTATCGACTACTAAGATCCATCGTTAATGTCTTTGTCAAAAACAATTATTGATGGATTGTGGTCATCGATAATTACCAATGAATACAAGAAAACCTAATATTATCGGTAGGTAAATTTCATAGATAACGTTCTAACTTCGTCGGTATTTCACATTTTTTAATGGATTATTGACTACTAAGATCCATCGTTAATGTCTTTGTCAAAAACAATTATTGATGGATTATGGTCATCGATAATTACCAATGAATGAATCTGTGTGTAATTATCAACATATTATATTATCGACAGCCATTATTCGATGATGATATAAAACTTTCGTTGAGTATAAAGATTTTTACGTAAGTTGTTAAACGCTCGACCTTGTGATTAGTTTTGAATGATAAATTTTTTTCGAGTGCTATTCAGAATATTCGCTGCAGTTTGATGAAACTTCCTCTTTAAAGAATAGTCATTTAGTTTAGGAAGCTCTTATATTTAAAATAAAAATGCAACTGCAGGTTTTTATACGAGAAGTGTCGAAAGAGAATAAAACAATAATGCACAAATATTTTTATATTGGTTCACTTTAATTGAGCTACGTCGAGTCTCCTCTAATCTTAGAGAGTTTCACTATAATCTTCAACAAGATTACAACTGAGTATTTTCACTACTTATGGTATCTCTAGGCAATCCTGGTATCCCCTGATACAATGCCTAGTTAAGTTTCACCCACTCTTAGTTGTGCAATATTCTTTACCACTCCAAGTACCCTTAGTTAGCGAATAACTCTTGTTACCCTAGACTAGTTGAGTTTCACCCACTACCAGTTTCCACTAGACAATCCTGGTATCCCCCAATACGCTGCCTAGTAATCCTTAACTCTCCTGAGTTATACATCAAGTGTTTGAATTCTCTTCAAAATTTGTAATCAATCTGATTGCTTACAAATCGTTAGACGATTACTCTCACAAAAAGGATAGATATTCAGTAGAATATTGTCTATTGACTCGTTAAGTGTTTCTGTCTACTTACAAATAGTAATCTGATATTATAATGAAGTTTCAGAGTGTTTCTCGACTTTTTCTTTTTCTCTTCTTCCTAGATATTCTCTTTTGATCTTGAGCTCTTTTATGCTTTTTTTTTCTCGACGATATTAATATTCTCTTTTTAAGTTATTCTCTTTATTCTTTCTTCAAATCTTCTTCTATTTAAATGTTTCTCAAAAGATATTCGTTAGACTTGAGCTTTTGCCTTGATTCTCATGTCTTATTTGTCTTGTCGTGTGAAGCAGTCGTTAGTTAAAGTCAACTTGTCAGAGTAGACTTGCTTTTTTTGTACTTTTATAGAAGTAGTACTATTTTCTTGACACAACTTCTGATGAAGAGAACATTTCGTGAATGTCTTCTTTATCTTTAACATCTACTTCTGATATATTTCTAATAGAGTAGGTGGATGCGTGTAATAAGTGATCCAGTGACTATAAATGATAACAATCCTCCAAGTAAAGGTGGTCCAAAGCTAGAAGAAAGGCTATGGGGTTTGGTCCCTTTAGGTGAAGATGTGCGGAATATAGGGGATAATGGGTGGAAAGTGCGAAAGCAATAGTTGGATGAAGGTGAGAAGCTCACGGCCTATGGTGGTTGTATTGTTGTGGTATAATGTTTGAAAGGAGCAATCACATCATACACATTTGGCAACTCTATCCTAGATGCATTACTATTAATCCTTTAAATCACTCTAAAAGGTCCATCACTATGATAATTGAGTTTGGATCTTCTTTTGTTTTGGAAATCTTTCTTTACTCAAATGGAGCCAAACCTAATCTTCTTCTTCAAACATCAACTCTCTTTTCCCTTTGTTGTTGTGTTTGGCATACCTCTCAGTATGGTGTTGAATTTTTGAATTAACCTTTTCATGAATTTTCTTCACAAATTTGGACTTTGATACCTCTTCCTTATGAATGAAATCACTAGGATTTGTGAGAGGTATGAGGTCGAAAGGTTTGAAAGGATTGAAGTTATACACAACTTTAAAAGGAGACATCTTGTCGGTCTTATGAACCATCTTATTATATGAAAACTCAATGTGGGGAAGGTATTCATTCCAAGATTTGTGGTTGCCCTTTAAAAGAGCCCTCAACATGGTTCCTAATGTCCTATTAACAACCTCGGTTTGACCATTCGTTTTAGGGTGGCTAGAGGTGGAGAAAATAAGCTTAATTAGTTCGTAGCCTAGACCAAAGAGTTTTCGAAAAATAGTTAAGATTTTTGGTGTCTTTATCAGACATGATAGTCTTAGGCAAGCCATAGACTCTAAAGCCTTTTAAGGACAAAATCATAACAAAGCTCATATATATATATATATATATATATATATATCTCGAAAATGTGATGATTGATCTTAGTGATGTTATCTCGACAGAGTTATGATCAAAATCATGGGACCGAGTAGTATATGTGAAAAAACTTAGTTCAATGAAGGAAGAAAGCACTATGATGTCCACAAGGAGCAAAGTGGTTGAAGAGAAAGAAACAAAACCCGACATAACCGCTGTCTTGGAAGCTTAAGCGAAGATGTAGCAAGAATTTGCTAAGTTTAAGAAAAGTGTTGAAAAGGAGAATAACAAACACTTTGAAAATTGAAAGTTAGAGACATTTGTAGAGTTATTTAAAAAGTCTTCACCGAATACGTCATTATCGATTTTGTAAGCAGAATATAAAGGTAGAATGTTTTCATGTAAGAAAATGATTGGTAAATTAAAACTGTCCAATATAATATTTTCAAGCATTTGTTTTGTTCATATATGGGATAAGATACCCCAAACATCGTATAAGGAAAATGATACTTGAACAACCATTTTTGACAACATTTAGACACGCGCACACGTGTCTAAATTTGAGTGGTCCAGTTGGAAAAATTAAATGAAAATGGACCACTCAAATTTAGACACGTGTGCGCGTGTCTAAATGTTGTCAAAAATGGTTGTTTAAGTGTCATTTTCCCATCGTATAAATATACACTCTTTCTGATAAAAGAAACATTATTTTAAACTTTTTGTGAAAATTCAAGGAAACATTATCAGCTACAAAAGAGGACCAGATTTCACTTACAATAATTGAACTGTGTAAGAGAATAAAGTCACCGGCAGATTTTCCCTTTTATTAAAACCGAGATAACCACAACATTATTTAACCATCACAAACAAAGGAGAAACTGAAACTTAGCTCATAACCTTTAAGAGACATAAAATTAATATAAATATCATCTGCCATCTGTTATTGAAATGCTTTCTGTCAAGTGCATCTCTTAGTAACCTTAACCTTCAAGCCTTGTTCAATGGTAAGCACCACAGAGACTCTTGGTGTTATAGGATGACCATCCACCACCTTCATCTGAAACCTCCACAGTATAGCAACTGCAACCAGCTTCATTTCAGTGAAAGTAATGTCTTTACCCAAACAACTTCTAGGGCCTGCATTGAAAGCTATGAACTTGTGAGATGGAATTTGTATAATCTCTCCACTCTCTGAAATCCATCTCTCAGGCTTAAACTCCATGCAATCATGTCCCCATATTTCTTCCATTCTTCCCATTGCATACAAAGAGTATAATATCATGGTATTTGGGCTAACATGGTGTCCACTAGGAAGTCTATCAGATTTTATTGCACACTTGTGATCATAGGGCACAGTAGGAAAAAGCCTCAGTGCTTCACATATAGCTCCATGGAGATAAGCTAACTTACCAAACTCTTCAACACCAGAAGCAATCCAAGTTCCATCTTGGTTTATGCAATTTTCTTTGATCTCTTGAAGGATTTTAGCTTCCACATGTGGATGAGTTGAAACCAGCCAAAAGAACCAACTGAGACTTGCACTGATTGTGCCACTTCCAGCAGAGACAAAGGTAAATGCAGTGTCTCTAAGATACTTGTCATCCATTATTCTCCCCTTTTGATCTCCTTCTTCCATTAGCACTCCCAGCAAGTCATGATCAGTATCATCTACTTCTTTGGTGCTATTGCATCTATTTTTCTCTTCACGCTTGGCTGCAACGCATTCATACAAGAATTTATCAAAAATTTCTCTGGCCTCCTTGAACTTCTTCTCTTGACCAATCTGGAGCCACTCCTGCAACTTCCACAAACATCTCGGTGTGATGTGCCTGTGAAATAATGACTCCTCGATCACAACTAAAGCTCTCTGATAAGTAGGTTGAGAAAGCTTAGTATTCTTGTTTGGAAGAGAGTGAGGATCATAACCAAGAAAACAAGAGCAGGCAATGTCGAATGTGAACCTCCGAAGGGCAAATTGTAAGTCTACCTCAGCTCCAACCTCGGATGTATCATCAAGAAATGGAACTAGGTCATTCTCTAGCTTCTTCTGAATGGCTTTTCGAAGGAAGATCTTAAGGCTTTGCCTTTGAAACAGTGAATGAAGTACTGACCTTTCTTTTTTCCATGCATGGAGATTATCAGAATTAATAATCCCACCTCCAAAAACGTCAAATATTTCACTGAAATTGGACCCTTTCCCGTAGTTGCTAAAGTTCTTGGTGGTGATGTGGTGCACGTTCGTGGGATCGGCTGTGAGAATAAAGTTCATGTTTGTGAACCAAGGTCCTTCGAACATCAGAGTTCCTCCATAATGTTTCAAAACAAAGATTGCGTAATCGTGAATGTTGGACAAATTTAGGAGAAGATAATGTAGCATACCAATGATTGGTAATTTTAAAACTGCAAAGGGTATATTTCTCTTGTGTCTCCTACTTATCTGGTAGAATATGAAGGAGAGAATAATGGGTAGAAATACTCCAATATACAACAACATTATCGTATATTGCAGGTCGAAGAAACTGTGTTTCAATTTGGGTGAGGACAGAGTTTGTGGTGATATTTATGATGCGATCTAATGGACAAGTACGACAAAGGTATAAAGAGCTTCACAAATTTATCAGTTGAGGGTTTTATCAAATGTCAAATCAGCTATTAAAGCATGATGGCTTGGGGAAGGAGAATTTGGTAGTGATCATAAGATATGAAATTTATGTTGAAAATGACACATGATATTATTATTTTTTATTTAATAGAAAAAATATATGATGAATGTTTGAATAGTAAACAATTAATATTGACTATTTAATGGCTAGAATGGTAATAATCGAAGTGAGCGAGAGAATTATCACCAATGGCAAGAGCATTTCAATATTTAACCCTCCTTATGAAGAAAGCAAGAATTGATCACTCGTCATCTAGTATTCAACAATGTCTTTCACTTTTTTTTTTTCATTTAACTTTTTAATGTTTCTCCCTTTCTTTTGCTTATGATATCACAAATTTATTTCAACAATTTTGGGCCAAGTTTAATCCCCTTTTATTATTTTTCGCAATTCATAACGGTTATTTATATGAGCATGGTTATCAAATTCTCGAGCTAACTCGTAAACTCGTACGAGTTTACGTTTCCAAACATGGCTTGGAGTTATCTTGAAAGTAAACTCGTTTTCTGCGTAAACTCAATAGAATTTATTGTGAAATCGGTAGGATAGTGTAGAATTGAGAGTTTGGAGCAATTATGCGAGTTTGAAAGGGGGAAAAGTTAAGAAAAAATGAGGTCGTTTGGGATTTAGGGTTTCATGACCTGATTGTCACTATCTCTCGCATCTCTCTGTCTCTCTCCATGGTCATTGCCATCGTCTCGCCTCCTTAGTGAAATGCATCAAAATTAATGACAATAATCCAAGTATTTATGTTTTACAATATTTATTTTTATGAACAATATATCTATAAATTTTATTTATTTAAAGTTATATAATTTTGTAGACTTATTTAAATTAAGATATTATTTATATAATATTTTTTCATCTGAAATAAACTTTTAGGAGTTTATACGAGTCGAGTTTACTCGACTCTCACGACTTTACGTAAACTCTCGAGTTCGATAAGGTTTCCATTTTGAAAGTTTTCTCAATATGTAAGCTGATGTAATAACTGTTCTATATTTTAAATGTGTTATTATCGAATTTGAACATTTCTTATAAATTATTGATGATGTTTTTCTCTTTATTACAATTAGAGTTAATGGAGAACCATACAAGGAAGCTACATTATTATTTCACTAGAGTCATATGAGAATGGAAGAAGAATGACTTCAAATAACTTTATTCTTGTGGACGAATTCTTAAAAAATAATTTATATTATGATAAAAATAATTAACAGATAAAAACTACATGTTATTATTGTAGACGAATTCTTAAAAACTAATTTCAAGATTATTTTTAAAAAATAAGTCGTTAGATAGTATACCACGTTCTTATTATGCCTTCAAAACATATGAAAATGTTTATTTAGTAAAATGTTTTTAGTTAGGATTTAAGCTTCATAAATTACTATACAAACTATTATTATTATTATTATTATTATTATTATTATTATTATTATTATTATTATTATTATTATTATTATTATTATTATTATCATTATTAAGATTAAATATGTTTTTGGTCCCTTAACTTTCATTGAAAATTGGAATTAGTCCCTCTTTGAAACTTTGGATCAATTTAGTCTCCAAACTTTAGAAATCTGTGAATTTAGTCTTTTTAACTAAATTTTGTTAACTTTCTCAGTTAACATTAAACTCAAATGCTATCATGAAACGCACTTGAAACATCAAATAAACCTAACAAAATTTAGCTAAAAGAACTAAATTCACATATTTCTAAAGTTTGAGGACTAAATTAGGCCAAAGTTTTGAAGAAGGACTAATTCCAATTTTCATTGAAAGTTAAAGGATAAAAACATATTTAACCCTTATTATTATAATTATTGTTGTTGTTATTATTATTAATTATTATTATTATTATTATTTATTATTAATATTAATATTATTATTTGTGTTATTATTATTATTATTGTTATTATTATTGTTATTATTATTATTATTATTATTTTATTATTATTATTATTGTTGTTGTTATTATTATTATTAATTATTATTATTATTATTATTTATTATTATTATTATTTATTATTATGGTTATTATTATTTGTTATTATTATTATTATTATGGTTATTATTATTATTATGGTTATTGTTGCTATTATTTTTAAGAAGATTCTTGAAACTAAAATCAGTCAAAAATCTCATACTATATTAATTACGATAAATAGTTTTGTAAGTTTTTTTATATGTTGATAGTAAAAGGTAAAAAGAATATTTAATTATATAATTATGATCAATAATTAAATAAAAGATAAAATTTAGTAAATAGTTTTAAATTAAACTTTAAGTATATATAAAAATGTTTAGATATATGGCTTGTCAAAAGTGTTGTGCAATGGGAATACTTCCAATTTTCGTACGAAATTGCAGAAAGTAGTTAACCAACTAATAGCACGCTTCCAATGGCACGCTTTGTTGAAAATTTTACATCTATGATTTGATCAAAACGTGGCATTATTTATAGACTCAAATATAAAAGGTATGAAATTTTATTAATTTAAAAGATAAGTTTAATTAGGATTGTTGTTTAATTATAACAGTGTTTAGGTATAATAAAGATACTTTTAAAATAAAAAAAATAAAGTTCAAAATTATTTATGTTAACTCAATCAAACATTAAAAATCTTTTTTTTATATTTAAATTTTATAGAAATATTTAATAGTGAGTAAATTTTTTTTTTATTGTTTAGGATCGGTATATTTCTCAATCATTAACTTGTTCATTAGATGTTGAGTAAAGCTTCTCATCTTTTGTGAAGATTTAAATGAAGTGGTCAACCTTTTTTAAATATTCGGAAGATGTGTTCATCCCTTGTAACTTTTAGGAGAAGTGAGTTTCATCTCTTGGGATAAGAAAAGAAGTGTTCTAAACCTTAAACTTCTTTATCTTTTTGTGATTGTAACAATTTTGTTGGTTTTGTGATAATAGATCGTTAATTCTCATTTGAGATTAACAACTAGATATAGGATCCTTGTGATCTAAACCCTATAAAATCATTTGTATAATTTTCTTCCTTACTCTCTTATTTGTTTTTAATTTATCGTTAAAGAATTTGAATTACAAGAAAAAATTATTAAAGACACGATTTGCGATAAGAAACTAATTCACCCCCTCTTGATTTATTGTTACATTAATCATTCCACTGCAACTCTCTGATTTGGGTGAACCAATATAAAATTGTTTTATTGATTTTGTTTTGGTTGTATTAGATTGTCTAGTTTTGCTTGCATGAAAAAAGTTTAGGATTTTATTTAACCCTCTTCTATAGTTGATCCAAAAAAGTTCACTCCTAACCATCCTTTAATAATTTTTTGCTAAGACTAAGAATTTCAAGTTTTTTTTAGTCACTTCTTATTAAAGAAATAACACCACTAGTGAGTGGTTTTTGTTTTGTTTATATTATTTATTAATGTTTTATGTTTCAGTTATTGTAAAATCGACGCCTAATAGCGAATTTTATGTTTCGGTTCATAACCGAGACCAAAAAACAGTCATTATTTTATTTCGTTTTGATATGCTTCAATTGTTTAACTTATTCAAAATAACCGGCCCTACAACCCTTTCATGGAAATATATATTTACTTATTTTTTGTTTTAATGTTTAAAATAATTTTGTAGAGTTTAATTTGTTTTCTCTATTTAGTGAACAATTTATAATGGCCATTTTAATATCTTGGTTATCAAAAAATTCGTATAAGTTTTATTTCTATAATATATAAATATTATTGATAAAAAAATGACGTATGTATTCAAAGAAAGAGTTATGTAGAGTACGTAAGTGGAAATATGCTAGCTTGGAAATGCAAAATGTTTTGTAAGTTACATTTTACCAATCCACTGAGAAAATCATAGTATATCATTGTTCATCCGATACAAGATATTGATAAACACTTGATATATACTTAGAAAGAAAAAAAATTATAATCTGGAGCCACTCCTGCAACTTCCACAACCATCTTGGTGTAATGTGCCTGTGAAACAACACCTCCTCCATCACAACCGTGGCTCTCTCATAAACAGGATGTGAAAGCTTAGAAATCTTGTTATGGGTCTGAGGATCACAGCCAAGAAAACAATAGCAGACAATGTCAAAGGTGAACCTCCGAAGGGTAAATTGTAGGTCTACCTCAGTTCCAACCTCGGATGTATGATCAAGAAATGGAATTAGGTCATTCTCTAGCTTCTTCTGAATGGATTCTCGAAGGAAGATGGTAAAGGTTTCCCTTTGAAGCAGTGAATGAAGTATTGACCTCTCTAGTTTCCATGCATGGAGATTATCAGAGTTAATAATCCCTTCTCCAAAATAATCAAAAATCTCACGCAGATGGGACCCCTTCCCATAGTTGATGAAGTTCTTGCTTGTGATGTGATGCACGTTCATGGGATCCGCAGTGAGAATGCAGTTCATGTTTGTGAGCCAAGGTCCTTCGAACATCAGAGTACCTCCATAATGTTTCAAAACTAAGATTGTATAATCGTGAATGTTGGACAAATTTTGTAGAACACCTAGTAACATACCCATGATCGGCCAATTTGGGAGGGGTGCATCTCTATTATGTCTCCAACTTATGTGGAAGAACCTGAAGGAGAGAACAATGGATACAGACACAAAAATGTACAAAAACATTATTGTACTTTTTTTAGTTAAAGAAACTGTGTTTGAAATTTGATTATAGGTAAAGAAGTATTTGGTGATTTTTATAGATGTATTTAATGGGCAAATTTATTCCTAGGCATGAGAGCTTCACAAATTTATTAGTTGAGAGTTTTCCCCCAAAGTCGTATAATTTATTAGAATGATTCGATGGAAAATTTTGGTACTGATAGATGGGAAATTTATTTCCTGGGGACACTCTAAGCTATTGTGAAATCTTTTAAATTTTCGTTTTATAATTACCCAACTTTTTTTTAATTTTTTGTATAAATATTTTGAGGATTGATTTTTCTCTTAGGCTGATTGTCACTTCTATATCTTATTGTTTGTTAGTTCATTTTTTTTCTTGATGATTTCCTAATCTAACTAGTTTTTTTTCACCTTTAGAAGCAAATTGATTGATGAATTAAAGCAATTTTAAAATCTAAATTTATGAAATACTTAAAATTTAATTAATCAAAAAATATATAATAAACTGTAATAATCTAAATGAATGAAAGAGTTATTACCAACTAGAACAGAATTTGAATATTTTTCTACCCTTATGAAAAGTAAGGATTACTCACGGTGAAGTACAATGATATTTCTTTCAATATTTTTTAAGCAAGTATGTTGTTTAGATCATTCTAATTCAATTCTACAAAACTTAGTAAGTCTAACTCTCAAACGTGAGATTAGATATTAATAAGTGGTTCAATAATGATTTGGTAGGAAGTGGAACAATATATTCAACAAACAACAAATATCGCTAAAATAGGTTATAACTATAGCTCTGATATCATGTTAAGTGTTGAAAATCCAAGTGAGTCAAAATCCCACATTGGATAGAAATGATAAAGTAGAGTATTATACGAAGATGAAATATCCATTAACCCATTGCTTTAAGGTTTTGGACAGAAAATGATGTTAATCCCTTATGTGATTGGGCTCAAATGTCATTGATGTTTGTGTCTTTCCGGTGAACCTTCTCTTTTAAGATAAGGTTTGCATTCACTTATATACTCTAAATTGGTAGTCAATGCGGGAGTATGCATACCTCTAAATTCAACATCTAATGCAATTTTCTATCATAATCATAATAGTCTAGTTCCATCAATGCATAAAGAAAAATATATACTTTAGATATTTTAGTAATTATTTTTTATGATAATAATTATATAACAATTTAAATTATATTTATTGTTTTTATTAGCAGTGGTTTATTTAATATAAATATAAATTTTTATAAATCACGTTAAATTAACTTTTCATATGTACTTTTTCTAAAAGTTCTTAAATTGATTTAGACACAGTGTTGAAAATATTGTCGGCGAGGAGGATTCCCATTTATTCCCCCAATTTTCACAATAAATACTGCAATATAAAGTTGAGACAAAAAATTGCTATGGTCTTTATATAGTACAATAATTGCATACAAAAATGGCTACACTCATTGCGCAATAATGATAGTCTGTTGCGCTTCTAACTTCCAACAACTAATGCCATGTTTAATATGATTATTATTCATTTTGCTTATAGGCTATCAGAATGTGTGTTGTCAAAAGCACGTTGGGCTGTTATGGAATGAAAAAGAAAATATATCAGATGTTATCAATCAAACACAGAAGAATAAAACGATTACTTTAAAACGGATTAATGCAGAGTGATGAGGGAAAAAGTTGGATATATTTAGAAAGGAGAGATGAAAAACATTAAAATAAGGTTGGAAAAGAAATAGAGAAACTTATTTTATGTGTATACTGTTAAAAAACAATTAGCAGTAAGTTTTGTTTATCTTGTACAAATATATTTTCTTCACAGTTGACATTTCTACATTACAAGTCTTTAAATACCATTATAACAGTGTATATAGTTATTGAAAACAAAAATATAAACTAAGTGGAAGCTGCAAGATATTGCTTAGAGTAAAACATTTAATTGGGAGAAAAATCTCTTGCACTTAATTTTGATGAGAGAAATTTTATTGATTCAAAACTATGAAATGAATTTGCATTTTTGTGTCTTACTGTTAGTAATATGACACCGTTTGTTGGAAGTCTCACATCGATTCGAGATAAGGCCAAATTATAATATATAAGTGGGGTGCAAACCTCACCTTATAAGTCGGTTTTGTGAGGTTGAATTAGACTTAAGCTCACTTTTTAATATGGTATTAGAGTCATGGTTGGAGTCTTTCCTAGCGAGATCTATGTGAGTATTTTGTTCCACGTGTGTTGGAAGTCTCACATCGACTAGAGATAAGGCCAAATTATAATATATAAGTGGGGTCAAACCTCATCTTACAAGCCAGTTTTGTGGGGTTGAGTTAGGCTTAAAACCACTTTCTAATACCGTTTAGTACTATGAGCAACAACTTGAGAATTGATATTAGTTTTTGAACTAACTAATAAAAAAAGTTGTTTTAAGTTATTATGTACAAATTGATTTTGTATTTTGTTTAAGGACAAACAAAGATTTAAGTTCAAAGGTGGTGATCTAAAATATCTTATTTTCGACATAAATTTGTCACTTATCATGTTTCAATTAATTATATTTTGTAAGCAAACAACCATTTTCCTTATAATTTACAAATTGAGTTACTAAGAAGTAGAAAAATAAGAAATTGGTAATTTTTTTATGATTTGCATGTTCCTACATTTTTTTGAACTTAAACATGTATTGGTGGTTTTATTTAAAATAGACCACTATAATATTTTAATGTTAAAGGGTTAAGTTATATAAAGGTTTTAATAACTAAAGTTCATTTTTATAAAATTATCATCTCTACAACCAAACCCTCTAAAGTCTCTAGCTTACTCGTTCATTCGAAGATCAAGAATCATATTTGTGATTTTCATGAGGAGCTTTACGCAACCATTCGATCAAAGAGTTATACAAAATAAGTCTTGTTTTCCCTCTTTTAGGTTTTGATTCCTAGAGTTATGTGTGGCTCTAAAGCCATACATATTACTCAAAGTTGCTTTTGACGACTCTATTGCTTTCTTATCATAATGGTAGGCATAAAAACTATAATTAGGGTTTTTGTTGATTGGGTAAGGAATTCAATAAATTTTGGTTTTTCAGAAAAATTCTTGTTTGAGGGAAATGTCTTGTGAGAGAAGCTAATTATAGCTTTATGTTTAATCTCGCTTTTGAATGATTTTTATGCCTTAAATTGTGATGATATGTTGAAATTGATGTATTAATCTTGTTATTGAAAATTGAATTTGGATTGAATTAGAAAATTGTGATTTTTATTATACTAAGATGTTTTGAAATGTGAAAAATGGATTAGAAAATTGTGATTTATGGAAACAGCATTTTTCCATAAATCAATCCTTTCATTTCTTGGTTAATTATTGAACATCAATTGAAGGAATACTCACTCTTCTTTTTGCGAGAAAGTATTCCCATAAACAAACCCAACCATGGATTTTCTTCTGATTTTTCTTTAGAATTTCTTCAATAATTAATAATGGTGAAACGAAGTGATTCTTGTGTCACCGCATTATTGGACCAAAATCCAAATTGCTCTGTTTTTTATGTTTCAAGGATAACTTTAATATTGAATTATACATAATCATGATGTTCAAGTTGCTTAGTTGTACAATGCATAAGAATAATACAGAGATGCAAACACAATACTAATTTATATTAAAATTTTGACGTGCAACAAAAAAGATAAAAAAATCATTTATAATAATAATAATTAGTAAACATCAATTACACACATATAATATAAAAAAGGAAGAATAAAACACGTTGGAGAAAATAAAAAGTAAAAGTTGAGGGAAAAAGACAAAGAAGAAGACAGACTTAACAAATTATATGAGAAAGTGATTCAACGCATCTTTTCAACTTTGGACGACGCAAAAATGAAGTGTTCCAAGATATATTTATCTTTTGGAATCTTCTATCCATCGCATAACTCATCGGAAAATGTTATTTGGACAACAAAAGTTTGACACAATTTTGACAACGGCGACGTGGCAGCTGTGCATTGGCTCAGTGAATTGAAAACAAACCAGAAAAAACCCAAAATACCCCTCACCCCGGTTCACTGAGCCAATGCACAGCTGCCACGTCGCCGTTGTCAAAATTGTGTCAAACTTTTGTTGTCCAAATAACATTTTCCTAACTCATCATTCCAATACGTTCTTCTTTTTCAATGTTTTGTATCACCTTTAGTTTTTAAGACAAACTTTCATCAATATTTACAAACTAAACCTTATATATCACGACCAATTTGATGATGAACACGTATTAGATTCTATCATAGGCAATGCAGACTCATCCATCCTATTTTTGCCCGCTATGATTTAGTATGAAAAAGTTGGTAGGTTTTATACATTATAGGTTAATTTTGTTGACCTTCTTCGTATAATGGTTGATTTGCGAATTTTCAGGATAATCTGGATAAATGAAATCTAAAAAAATTATACAAATAATTTAATAATATTTTGTTTTCAATATTTCATATCTTTGTTATGTATTATAATTTACCATTGATCATAATATTGAACTAAACTAACTAAAAGGAAAATCAAGATTCACATCAAATAAATATTTCAAAGCTAAATATTTCATGTAAACATAAAAGTTGATATTATTTTCAATCCATAACATTAAAATAATAAGTTTACCTGATATATAGTTATATTATATAATGTTTTTGTTTTTATTCATTATTTAAAGATAATATAATGTGTTTTGTTATGAAAATTTCATGAAAGGTAATGCTTAAGAACTGTTCCAAGCTGTCCTGGCCTTTGTTCTTGACCAACAGCAGTAGAAGTTTGTGTCCCACACAATGACTTCCACACCTACCAATCACTCTACCATCTACTGTCCAAACAGGTCACCGTCTTCCTTCATCCATCAGCAACAACACAACACAACACAACCCAATTTCTTCTTTTTCCTCTTCGCTTTCCTCCATGTTCTTCCGCAAGCCATCACCAACTACCCCTCTGCACTCTCTTCCTTCCCAAACACCATCCTTCTCGAAATCCAAAGAACCCCACAATCACATAATCACCAACAAGTTAAGGTACACCATCTTCTTATCACTCTTTCTTCTTTCATGGCTTCTTCTTCTTCGCCATCACCATCCCCTCACACCATCACAAAACCAAACTACCACAACATGCCAAGGATCAGGACCGTTGTTCTACATCTACGCCCTCCCCTCGCGCTTCAACCTAGGACTCCTCCAACGTTGTCAGAACCTTAACATCTACACCAACATGTGCCCCCATGTCGCTAACAATGGCCTTGGCCAACCCCTTCCCACTCCCTCCTGGTACGCCACACACCAGTTCATCGGGGACATGATCGTGCACGCGCGTCTTCAGAACCACCCCTGCCGCACCTCCGATCCCCACGCCGCCCGTCTCTTCTACATCCCCTTCTATGGTGGTCTTCACGCTTCCAGCGTCTTCCGTGAGCACAATCTCACCCTCCGTGATGCTTTGGCCGTCGATCTTGTTGACTTCCTCCAGAGTCAACCATGGTGGAAAAGGAACAATGGTAAAAAGAACTGTAACCTAAATCTCCCTGCATTATTGCTGCATTATATATATTTTATATATATATATAATGGTAAAAAGGAAAATGTGTTTGGTTACGTGTAGGGAAAGACCATTTTGTTGCCGTGGGGAGAACAGCGTGGGATTTCATGCGCACAAAAGATGGACCCGATTTCGGAGCAAACATCTTCCTTAACCTACCCACTGTCCGAAACATGTCGGTGCTAACAGTGGAAAGACATCCCTGGCAAGGACACAACCAATTCGCAATCCCCTACCCCTCCTACTTCCACCCCAAAACCCTCTCCGAGATGCTTACGTGGCAGAACAGGGTTCGCCAACGCCCTCGTCCGTTCCTCTTCTCCTTCGTCGGCGGCACGCGTCCCAACCTCGCCAAAGCCAAGGTCCGTGACCACATCGTGACGCAATGCGACGCATCGGAACGCTGCGTTTTGGTACAGTGCGCCAGTGGTGATGCTCGGTGCCACAACCCCATGAATGTTCTGGAAGTTATGAGCAAGTCCACGTTCTGTCTTCAGGCCCCCGGAGACTCCTTCACGCGCCGGTCAACCTTCGACTCGGTTCTTGCCGGGTGTATTCCCGTGTTTTTCTCAGAACATACTGCTTATACACAGTACGTGTGGTATTTTCCTACGGAGAGGGATACGTATTCGGTATTCATAGACGAGAGAGAGGTGAATGAAGGGAAGAAGAGGATCGAAGATGTGCTTGCGAGTGTTGAAGAGAAAGAGGTTGAGAAAATGCGTGAGGTGGTCATTGGGTTGATCCCGAAACTCACGTACACGCACCCCGATGCGAGTGGAGTTGTTGGGTTTGAGGATGTTGTGGATGTCGCGCTGCAACAGCTCTCACGGCTCGTTTTGGACGAAACCAGAAGCTTGGTAAGCGCCGACATTTGAACATGTTGAAGCGCGTGCATGGCAACATGACATTTTTATAAAAAGAATGAATAAAAAATGATAGAGTTTTTAATCACGGATGGAAAATTTATAAACATGTTCATTTGTAGAAATAGTTCGATTTTTTAGAATTATATTTTAATTTAATGTAAGAAATTTATTTTTATTAAGTTGGTTTCAGTTTGTAAGAGAACTTCTTTTAATAAAAGTATTCATAAATAATTTTAACCACAGAAAATACAGGTTTGGGAAATAATCGGTATAGTCAGAATTGATTGCAATTATGATACATGTGTTTTGGTGACAAGTTTTAGCTTTTAATTTATCAATTGGGTTTGTTTAAAGGTATATATGTGATTTTAGTCTTTTTCATCCATTCTAATATACTCATCTTCCATTAACTTGTCATGTGTTTAGAACATTAGAAAACAGTATAGTTATAATACATGAAACAATCAATTTCACAAAAATGATTAAATTGTTAAAAGTAAAATTGTGTGATTATAAGCTTAAAGCTAATCACATTCTGAGTTGACCAAGTTTTATTTTATTTTATTTTATTTTTTCCTTTTTCGGCTCAATCTGTGACCAAGTTGTGAGATATTAGAGGTGTAAATGGCGGTGGTGGCAGTGAATAGAGGAAGGTAGAAGCAATAAATGGAATCGTTAATAATGTTTGGGATTGTGTGTTGAGGAAAGTGACGTACATTTAAGGCAACAGTTTTTGGTTTTGTATTAATATCCCAATAGAGTATCATCCAATCCATTTTCATTCCTAATTGGTTAGTGTTTTTATTCACATTTTGATGAAATTATTATATTATAGTTTTTGAATTTGCCACTCTGTAATATATTTCAATTAGGGTTTAGTTTTTTATTCTAATGCTATTATTATAGTATGGTAAATGCACAATTAGCGGAAGAAAAATGCTCTTCCAAGAAACGTTCAGCCAAATATTTGCGTACAAATTGACCAACACCATGTGGTCTATTTCTTTCTGCTCTATATTTCTTTGAGATTTGTTGTCATGCATGACTCCTCAAAAATAACGAAGAAAGACTGTGTACCGAACACGTTTGACTTAAAAATTCTTAGATAATATTCCATCGCCTTAAAAAAAGTGTCATAATTTATCATCAGTTTGATTCGATATTCTTTTATTTATTTTATTTAGTCAATGATATAAAGTTAGAAACACAATTCATGTGTGTCCTGATTTGATATATGTGGTTTTCAAAATTTACACTACAAGAAGAAAAATTGTATTTAATATTAGGATATTTTTATATATAACCGTGTTTAAACACATGTACACAACCATCGAGTATCTCATGAAAATATAATATGTAATGGAATTATATTTACTGTAAAAATATTTCCTAGTAACATATTTCCAACCATACTAGGTATAATTTTAAAAAAAAATAAGTATAGAATATTATTTTTTCAATTTATTTACCTTTCATATCGGCATTCATCCCTCTCCTAAAACTCAAATTCTTGATATTTGATTTCCAAAACCATCTTTTTCCACAATATTTATTGTATTTTTCTCTTCTCTCTCTAATATATAGTACAAGTCCATTTTAATTGTTCAAAATCATAAAACACTTTAAGCGGGATATTTAACTTGTTTATCATACATAAGGAGAAAGTGAACAACAAATAACAAAAAAAAATTGTTGATGATATATTTATATAAGAACATGGTACAAATATTTTAGTTTCCATGAATCAATTTCATAATATTGTAAGGAAGGCACAATTGGGTTCCACTAAAACACTCATTTGCATATATTTTATTTGTAGCTTCAGTAGGGTGAGCAAAGTCAAAAAAATAATATTCATTCCGATTTGCACAAGGTTTCCTTCTTTGGACACAAGAGTCAAAAATATATTTGAACCCTGAAAATGTAATAAATAAAAGCATCAGTTATGATCATACTAGAATACAAAAAACACATAAACTTTTTAATTCCTTTTTTATAAGAGATTCATGGGAGACGTTGTTTACCAAATTTTTCAGGAGATGTTCTAATTTTCTGAGAGAAATTATAATTATCCAAATTAATAAAGTGTGAATGTGAGAGTTGGATTTGCAGCTCTTGTAGCTTCACAGGGAGTTTTTCTGAGTAGTGCTTAACCTTTTGATTTATATCTTCATTGCATTTTTGGGAATATGGTGTCCTTATAACACATGTTGGTATGCAACCAATTTCACCAATTCCACTTACTACAAACTTTCGAGCTCCAAGATCATAAATTCTCTGGAGAAAAAAGAAAGAATGAAGGAAACACATTCTTCACATTCTTTCGGAAAATTTAAATACTTATGATATGTAAAATACTTAATTGAAAAGTGACATATTAAAATTTACCAATTACTACCTATGAGAAATCATCGTATAATTCAAATCACTTATTAAAAAGATTACCTTGATACGTGAAGCCAATTGTTCAAGTAGGTAATCTGCATATTTTTCTGGATTTAGATTGTTATTCGTTCCATTTGGATACTTGAAATAATTCAACATGTAATCATTAGATCCAATTGATAAGAGATATAAGGAATTGGCTAAGTAATGCCTTAGTTTTGTTTTGCTATGTATGCTTCTTGGAAGATCATTGACCACAGTTGAGGTGAAGTATTCAATTTGTTTGTCTAAAGACAAGCAATCCCCCTTCGTCACAAAATAAAAATATGATGAGAAAGAAACTCAACAAGAAATTTTTTATTTGAGTCAAATATATTTCTTATTACGATGAAGTTACTTAAAGATTATATTTTTTTTCCCCAGATGTTTATTTTGTTTATGTATTTTATAAAAATTATCTAAAGCATCTTTTCAAAAAATAACATCTAAACTATTTATTATATCATAAATGGAGTTCCACTGTTAATTAGAATATAACTTCCATGTCTGTTTGTTGAAAGGATATTTTATATGACTTTCATATGATGCAAAGAAGTAAATATATAGTTTTTAAAGATAAATAGTTTGAGAAGAAAAAGCATACTAAACACTATTTATTTATTTTGAATCTTACTGTTCTAGTTGAATTCAAGATTCCACAAGAGCCTGATGCATAGTTAATCCCTCTTATTACTTGATGTCTCTTAGACTTGGGCACACCTAAGTACGGAGGTGGCATTGGCAAACCCAGTCTAATAGCTACAGAAGGAAAAAAATGTAAAAAAATCTTAGTAAGATTGTTTTTTTTTTTACATTTGCATGGAAACATTAAATCAAAATATTACCAATAAGGTCAGCTAGGGTTTTGCCATTGCTAAACCTTCCTGTGGAACAATTATTGAAGTCAATGCCATAGGGAAATGCATTTGCCTTGGCAAGTGTGTTGAGATTGTTGTTGTTTCCAGCATCTACAGTGGAATCACCAAAAACGTATAAAGCTGCCACAATCCTCTTTCTAGGATGTGAGGCATTGGCCAAGAATGCTAATTGTTGAGTTATGATTATGGAAATAACCCAGAAAATTTTTGAGCTTTTTTCCATTTTGTTTTCTTTTGGAGCAATTGAACAATGCAAATAATGTCTTAAATAATGGTTTTTATAGTAAGCATTATTGCTTCATTAGGAAAAGTACAACTCAAAGGCTAACTCATTCTTCTTTATTCTTCCCTTTTTCATCTATCTTTAGCTCCATCTTTCTTCAATTTTCTTAATTAATTTCTAAACTTATATTTTTTATTATTATTTTGGTGTAAATATAGTTTCTATAAGTTAGAAGGTAGTCATATATAAAATAGTTATGTCCAATCAAATTCATTTTTATAGTATTTTTTTATTTTTAAATCTCTTTATTGTAAATTCTTTTACTCTAATAAATAATTAATATTAACAATTAAGTTTTAAGAAAATGAATTGCAAAAGTAAAATGCGTGTGTAACTAACCCTTATTTTCTTAAATTTATTTCTCTCTTAAATTTGTTTCTTATACACCTTTCTTTTTAAAGTATGTTTTTATTTATTTGTGTTTATCACCAAAGAAAACTGTATGATATTAAATTGAGTACTTAGGTACTCCAATCCTTATGCATGACATTTACAAATGCAATTGTAATAGAAAGTCCTTTAATTACATTTTCCTATCAATCCTATATCGAGCATAATAATTTTCAAACAATTCATAACATTGCCTTAAATATTTTTCGAAATCTTTTGAACGAATTTTGAAATTAAAAAAAAAGCTTTTTGAAGAATGATATTTTTGAAATGTAGGAGTGTACGGAGAAGGGTGGAGAGGTGCATGGAGTAATCCCGCACTGTTTCGATACCAAAAGCACATCAATATATTTTGAATGTCCAATACCAAAAACACAATAATTCAAATTTTGTTTGGAGTGTAGAGTGTTAGGTATCCGCTCTTCATTTGTTATATAGCAGTCAATCACACAACTAATACTTTTCTACACTGCAGAAAAAAGGTTGATCACCAAATACACAACATAAAATTGGCTACTGAGAGAATATAAAAAACATTAGGGGGCAATTTCTTACGTTGGTCGGTGTGATAACATATAGAACACCCATAATATATAAGTATAGTTTAACTTTGATACATTTTCTGTAAAAATCTCACCCAAGTAGAAACTCGTGGATTCAATCGTTGGTCATCTAGATGCTCCTTCTTTCACAGATACAAATATGACCATTTTTCACCAGATTTTGGTTTACAAATTGTACGGTCTATATAAGTAATATCTCATCTACACTCAGATTTGGTATCAATATCAATCAAAGTCTTTCTTTTATATGCAGAACAAATAACGGTTCCCAACTACTCAGTAATTTATTGACCAATCATAACTCATGTAAGAGACATTAGCATGGCCACCATCACCTAAGAGATGTGTCAAAAGACCAGCTTTATTTGCATCCAAGTAATTTATTATCCACTTTAACATGTTCTTCTCTTGTCCGAAATCCCCAGAGTACCTGCCAATATAATTATTTCTTGAGCAGAATGCTAAAGATTGCAAGTCGAAACCAAGGCTGCAGTAAAGCACAAACTGCTTACCACTTGAAAATTGGAGTGAGATGAATCGTTCTCTTCTCCAAGTCCACTTCAATTCCATCATTCTCAAAAAACTCTCTAGCTGCACATCTCAACTCTTCTGCTACTCTGTAGGGTGAGAAAAACCTCACCTTTGGGCTCGACTTCGTGCCATTACAAAGGCCAAAGTGAACTAACGGATTCATTTTTACAAGAGCAAGCTGCAGTTTGGTGGGAACAAGTGAATCATTATTGGTATGAGAAAGGAATGAATTGACTGGGAACTAGAAAAAAATAAATTAGAAAAGACACACAAAAGTTGTTGAAACTATAGCAATGGATAAATATCTTTGCTTTCAAGTTTCAAATAATGAATTAATGATGTGCAGAGTGGTACTTTTTTTTAAGTCAGCAACACCACCTTCCATATAGTGTCAGAAAAATAAAGTTCTATATGTCATTGTTCATTTGAAGGCTTGATGGAAAGTATATAAAGAACATGATTTCGTCCCTAATTTACATGGTTGTTAACGATAAGGGTTCAGTTCAACCAGCATCAAATTATCCAAAACCTTATGCACAGAAACTGCTTACCTCTAAGCGCCTGTCTCCTGAGCCAAAGGGCTTGATTAAGGAGTATGGTGACCTCCGATTGCTTCTGAGGATTCCATTTTTAATAGCACTAAGAGAATAAGGATGCCCTCCAATCAAGTAATGGAACTCAGAGAAGGATCTCCTATTAATCACACCTTCAGGACACCCGACTCTAATGACAGCATGGATGATCATAGCATTGTACAAATTTAAGAAGAAGGCAAGTGTCTCGTTTTCTGATAGTTCCAATAGATTCACCCGCTGCAGATCTTGGGTCATGTTTACATACCTGCAGTTAGGAAAACAAGAAATTTAACTTTAGTTACGCAAAATATGATACCTGCGCCACTTCGTTCTTTTCATGTTCTCTGTAAGTATATCAAAGTACATTCATTTCATAAAAAGTCAACTACATTCTTACCAAGACAGTGAACACAGAAGCAGGGCAAAAGTAAAAGGTTCAGCAGAGACAGCAAGTGAGCTGCTCAATCGGGAAATATTCATATTCGTACTATTAACATAGCATCCTGTTTTGTTATTATTACTTCATTATCATGAAAATCATTTTAAACCATCAATAACAAAAGTCTAGATTCCTTTCATCATGTTTAAGTAATGTAGATGTTATATAGTAGTTTATACAGGAAACGGTTCAAATCACATTGCTTGAGCGAGAAAATCCAGGCATTGCCTTACATTCTCATGTTGTTCGTTGAAAATTAAAATTTGCCAATCAGACTAATGATTATCAAAATTGATGAATTCAACAACAAAGCTTGACTAATTTAAAGACACTAAATAGGTAACGCGGTGAAAATCAATGATTAGACTGCCCAGCTTGTCTATTTGCATGTAATGAATTCATTATTACTCACATCAGAGGGGATATGAAATTCTGAAAATTGAAGATCCGCAAGAATAAACTTAGAATGAGCAAATATATGGTTACCCGGGGAAACAAAATCATGCATTGCATTCACAATAATATACACAAAATATACAACTTGGTGTATTTGTATGTGACACGACATACCTACGAAATTCTTCACTTTTGCTAATGGCCAGATAATCAATACGTTTCCTGTCTTCAGAAGCATAAGACTCAAGAATAGCACACATAATCTTGGTGAGCCTATCACACACTGCAGCTGCAGCCTTCGGTTCACTATCATACGTGGCACCACGGAAGTTAAAGCATTTGGAGATTAAGGGTTCGTGCTCAATGAATCTATAGAAGTGGTTTCCCTCCTCGAAATCATTTTCCCTAAAAATGGAGGTTGACAATGGCAAGAATAATATTAATTAAGGAATGTGGCTCGTTTATTAAAATGCACTTGTTGTTTCATAAAAAATTCTTAACTTACCCGAAAACATGATGGATGAAGTGCTTCTTGCATAACTGTTTTCCAATCTCAACAGCCTAAACATATGTTTGTAATGGAAACCATTTAGTAGAAACTTTGCAGTTAGAGCAACAAAATTGGGGATCATAGTATGCTTGAAATTGCAACATTGAAAACAATATACATTATATTAAGAAACCAGAAATTATAAATGTCGTGTGCCAATTCTAAATCACATAATAGTCACTACAATGATTGTTGGCCTTAATTTTACTTTATTGATGAACTTTGATTACTGCTGCACAGGCAAAAGGCTAGTAACCTTACAAATGGCAGGCATTACTCGATTCCCACTATGAGCACTTTAATAATAATATTAATATATTTGATTTAAAATTTAATCTAAAACAATTTAAAGATAGATAATTACACGTATTGTTATAAATTATTTTATCAATTATTCCTATTTTTTTATAAAATATCTATAATGTAGTCATTTAATTTCTATAATTTTATGTTACATTCATTTGTAATTGTCTTTACTATTCTACATTTAAACTAGTTAGTGTTAATGAATATTGTTGCATTTTACTACAACTTAAACTTTAATCTAAAACATCAAATAAAATTGTTCTATTTTGTTATAATTTTTAATTACTCGAATCACAACTAAAACAAATAATGATAATAATATATTTTTTAAAAATAAGGATTGATAAAAGTGAAACAGTTACTCGTGATTAGAGATGGGTTAAATTCAGATTAAATTTGCTTTTTAGCATCCGAAATATCCAAATTTCTTTATTGAAGTTTTAACGTGAATTTTGGAGTTGCTTATTTTTTTAATATGTTTATTCTAATAATAATTATCAAAACAACCTTTTTAAAAACATATTTCACTATAATTAAAAAAAATAGACACGCATGTTTCACTAGTTATTATTAAAAATATTTTTTTATCCTATTTTGGTATTTATTTCAATTAATACGTTATGAGATTTATTTTAATTTATAATAAAATTTATGTATCGAAACTCCAATTTTGACTAAAAATATATACATAGAAGGACTAAATGACAGTTAATTTGTACATATTTTTTCTATAGGCATCTTAAGTACTCAAGTATATATATAAAATACTTACACTTTGTTGATTAAAAGAAAAGAAAAAAAAAACTAAAATATACACAGGTTTAATTTTTATCATTCTAAAAATAAAACGTTATGTCTTAATTAATATCTGTATAATTGATGCCCCTTAAGATTAATTCATTCTTATCTTTATCCTAATTGAATTCAAACTCAAAATTTAATAAATAAATAAATAAATAAATAGAAAAATAAAATAAAACTCAAATTGAGCATACCTTGGTAGGAGCGTAGCCATGGTGGCGAACCAGAAACTCCACCAACTCGCTCCCTGCAAAGCAGTTCCTCGCAATCTTCATTTTCAACACCCTGTCCTGAATTGGCAACCTCTGCCTCAAAACCTTAACTACCTTCAAAGTCTCCTCAGCCGCTTCTTCCTTCACTGTTTCCTCCGCCGCTTCATCGAACCCGTACACCGGAGCCGCCGGCCCCTCTCCTTCTGCGTCTTTCAATTGCCTCTCCAACTCCTTGTTGCCGTCCTTCCGCAGTGCGTTGAGCTCCACCAGCCCTCCTATCAGCTTTTCTCCAAAAAAAATCTTCGGCACCGTCGTGCTCCCCGTTCTCTCCCTCAATTCCTTATCCCGTTCCGTGAACACGTCCACATTTATCTCCACGAACCTCAGCGCTCTCTCTCTGAAGAAGCTCCGCACTGCACTGCACTCTCTGCAGTTTGAGCGCGAGAAGAAGCTGATGCGGCGCTGTGAGAACGGTGCGTTCTTTTTTACCGCGACAAAGATTTTCAGTCCAGAGAGGTTGAACTCTGTCACGCCTTCGTTCTTGTTCTTCTTCAAAGCATCGTCGGTTTGGTGCTTAAGAGTGGAGATCCCTCGCGAGATTGCAGACGACAGCTCATGGCGGCGCTGGTGAAAGAACTTGCCAAATGCAGAGGAAACGGTGACGTCGTCTCGGAGTGATGCGGTTGGGGGCACAGGCTTTGGGAGAAGCGCGTGAGGCTGCACGATTGGGAGCGTGGATGTAACGGTCAAGTTGTTTTGAACTTTTTGCGGTGAACTCAACGACATCGTTTCTGGTGCTGTGGATTGTCCTGTCGTTATTGGTTCTTCTACTTCCAAACCCATTGTTTGAGTGAAAGGAAAACTAGGTGGAAGTGAGAACGAGAGAAATGGAACTATGGTGAATTTAAACTGTGAGAGTTCTCAGATTACAAAGTCAGCACATTTAAAAAACATTTTTTAAGTTCTTATTTTACTATCTATTATTTTATCAATTATTACAATTTTCTTTAATGTATTTAATTAAAGAACAATATAAAAATAGGATATATAAATGAAAATAGGAAGATGATAATTTTTAAAATTTTATTTACTTTTTTTATTGTACCAAACAATAGAAATTAATTTTATTTTCTCCCACTCTAATATTTTTCAGCTAAACAAACATTAAAAGACAAATATGAATATCCAAGTTATAAAAAATAGGATTTAGGATTAAAAAAGTAGAATATGGGATTTTGACAAATGGTTAGTGTGGAGAGTTCGAGGAACTCTCACGTGACAGTGACGCAGACACCGTCTTCTTTTTTTTATTGTTGTTTTTTTTTATAAATAATTTATTATTATATATTTTTATATTTATTTGACATATAATAAAAGATAAATTAACTATATAAAAGTTTAAATTTTTTACATTTTTTTAAAAAATAAAAAAATAAAAGTAAAAAAAAGATGATTAGAAATGAATGTAAAAAATTGAGTGGGTCAAATAATATTTTTCTTCTTTAAATTAGTTTTTTTATTACGAAAATGCATATTTAGGTTTTGAATATTTCAAGGCTGGGTTTGGTTGTACTGTTTTGAGAATTCGAATCCGACGTATTAAAAACTATTTAAAATAGTTTCGATTTAGTTTATACCTCAAATTTAAATTCACCATAGAAAAGTAAATAGATTAGCCTTGAATTAAATCAGAAGTTAATCTTTAAATAAATTTCATTAGTTTTACATCATAGTTTTTACTCTAAACTGAAAAAATACCTAAATTAACCTATAGTTAAATTATCTATTCTACTTGGCCATGGAATACTCGAGTTAATTAAAATCATTAACAACCGTAAAATTTTGTTTGGCAAATTTTAACAACTGTACTTTTTAAATTTGAATTCAACACTGCTAATTAGCTGATAAGCATTCATTACCAACGGCTTTATGATCATAATAATTAATATTAATTATTTTAAATATATTTAATTAATTTTTTTAATTAGTATTTTTAATTGAGTTATTGAAGTCATATTTAAAATATTTTAATTTAACAAAGTCGTAATTGTGCATTCAAATAACTGAAATATTAATATATGTCCATGTCTATTTTTCATTTTCTGGATGTAATTTGGATTATAAAATTTATTTTACTATTATAATATATGTTTTGTTTTAAAATTTAACTTATCTTAAAGTATGGGTTGATTCTAGCTTGTAAGAAATTTAATGTGTTTTACTTTTATTAAAGTTTTTTTTTCTCAAAAAACTTATAAATAAATAACTAAATAGTTTTTCTGAAATTATTTATAATTAATTAGTTTGTTCAAATTATATATTTTATAACTGATTTTATATCATTAAATAATATGTTATTAAGAAATTCAAATGCAAAGAGATAAATCATACACCATTAATAAGACTTAAATGTTTTAGTGACCATGTTATTCCAAAGAGCAAACTATTTATATATTTTATATTTTTACATATTAAAAAATTATTAAACTAAATTAAAAATAAACTACTCTCTGCAAATGGCAAGTACGTAGATATCAAGTAAGTTTGCTTATATAATAACTTAATGAGGTTGTTAATTAGAAAGCACGCCATGACTAATTTTTTATCTATTTTTAAAATAACCTTATCTGTTTATGTGCATGTTTTTTTTTTCAAATTTGATTGAAAAATTGACTTCAACTTTTGCTTTTAAGTTTCTGATAACAAATTATTAAATACTTATTAAAACATAATTTTTCCTTTGGCATTTATTAATAAATATTGACCAGTGTTTATTGAAGAAAAACTGAAATATTTTTTTGTTCTGACTGAGTTTCTAACAAAAACTGACTTTCATGTATTGTTGAATCATGGTACAGTATCTCAGTGTAAAATATATTTTTTATATTTATATCGATGGTAGTTTATTAGGTATAAAAAATAATATGTGGTTATATGCATAGGAAATGAGCACAGGGATTGTAAATAAAAATAAAACTTATAACCAGTGTAAAATATTGACGCTATAGTATTTTTATAATAAAAGAAATTATACTAATTCTAATTATAAATATATTTCTAATAAATAAAAAAAATTATATTGGTGTATGGTTTTAGTTATAATTGGTATAGAAAATAATATATTTTATTTTTTTTAATTAGTATACATTGAAATATTAAAATTTTCATATCTTAATTGTAGTATTCACATGAATATCATCTTTCTCCATTCACCTTCCTAGTATCCATGAGTACCTTCTTACTCCATTAACACTTTGTGTACCATGGATCTATATGCAAACCTCTTAGCACCATCATCACTACAACTATTGCAACCACGACCATCGTCATGTCTACAACCATGGATTTGCATCATCGATGAGGCTTTCCCTCTCACGGGAGGCTTGCTCCTTTCCATTCCCTTATTTGTGGTTTAGCTTCTTCAACATCACATCCTCGTCCCTAGTGAGCCACAATTGAATACCTTTCTTCGTAATGTCGTTTTCCATTGCCTATTAGTAGAGGCTAGAGGCGTAATGCTCTTTGAACTCTCTCGTCTCTTGAAAATTACCATTGTCAATGGTTCCATTCCAAAATGTTCTAAAAGTCAATTGTAAAACACTTGTTATGTTTTCAACATAGTTACCCAAGACTGTCGTTCCCTCAGTCACATCACATCGTGCGTCCGACCAAAACTCTGACTCACCAACGATTGTTTTTCCCTTTCTTCTTATTTTCTTTTTTGGCTAATTTTGTGAGTGAATGTGAGTGCTAGAGTACACAAACCCGCTTGTTCAGAAAGATAAATTGTAGTGACCATTTAAGGTTTTTTCTAGTATTAATGTCAAACCCATGATTTTTTTTCAAGTACAAAGGTCAAGAGAAGAAGCTTTGTGTAGAGGAAGTATCATCCATAGTGCTCTCAAATATATGAGACATTCTAGAGACATACTTGGAAAAGCTTGTAAAAAATGTAGTGATGATTGTACTTTCCTATTTCAATGATTCTCAAAGCAAAGCCACCATGAATGTTGATATTATTATCGACCTCAATGTTTTTTGTGTAATCAATAAACCTACCACTATAACAATTGAATATGTTTTGATAAGAGAAATGATTGTGTTAATGAAGGGAGCATTTTTATTTTTAACTTTGGTGATAGTATATTTGATGTGTCTCTTCTAAAAATAAGATTTTCAGGTTAGAACTATTGTATATCGATCGATTGTATATTTAATTGGTATAAAAGGTAACAATTTCTATACCGATTCTTAAACTAATATAAAAAGTTAATATTTTCTATACTTTATGTTTCTATACTTTATCTCTAATGTCTACTTCTTTGTTAAGTTTTTATTTCATTCTTATGTATTAAGTCTTCACAATAAAAATCAAAACTAGCACTATATAATTCATTTTTATTTATCGTTACAAAATTGATGAAATGACTGTATTTATATGTTTATTTAAATTTTGTTTAAATTTGAAAAGCAATTAACTTTAAAATTGTACTACCAAAACTAAATTTGGTTAAAAAATACATAAAAAAGAGAACATGTGTAACAATTATTCGTCGTGAAAGTAATAACGTGAATAGAAGAAAAATCTTTTTCTTTCATTAACTATGAATTAGTTAACTCATAGTGTATCATTTAAAAGCAAGAAGAGATTATCAACAAATAAAAGTTATCGAAATAAATAATAAACATCGTATTTGGAAATTAATTACAATTTAGTGAATATTCATCCAAATTTGAAAATAAACTTTTAATATTTTAAATTTTAAATTTTATTTCAGTGTCAATCTAATTCATTGGAACGCGGAATTGGATGATGTATCCAAAGTGTTGCCCCCAAAAAGGTAACGAACGTACACATCACAACGGAATCACCAACCAATGCTGGCCACAGACAGCACCTAATCGGACAAAGACAAAAATACCCTTCGTCAAAACCATCAATTTTTTTTTCATTTTCATCTTCTATCTATGAGTAAATCAATTGATGCACAATTATTTCAATTTAATCAGTTGTTTTGTAAGATCTTGCTTAGTTTCAACATCATTGTTTTCAGCAAAAATGATGCACTAAATCCATTTTTGTTTTAGCTACTTTTTTTGTTAGAACTTTACTCTATCCTTGAGTAAAGCTTAACTTGAAATATATATATATTTTTTTTCAATTCAATTAGAATTATAGACTAATTCGTGAAACACAATTAAGAAGCGTTCTTACACTTACCATCACCATTATAAGAAAAAAAATTTGTTTATCAATATTTACATACGGATTTTGATCCATACATAACACAGGTATTACATACGAATTTCTAAAAATAAATTATATGTGAATTTTATGTACAAATTTTACCTATCGATATTTCTGTAAGTAAAATTCATATATAAACGTTTACGCGTTTAAACGAAAATTTTATAATTAAAAAACAAAATTCTCTTTCATTTATATACTTGAAATATGTTATTGAATGCATTTGTATATTTGTTTGGAAACTTCAAAAGTTTCTTCCGTGTTTAAATTTAGAGTAAATTATGATTTAGGGTAATTTAATATTAGAAACAAGTTATATACATATATTTAGATTTAGCAAGGATGTTTTTGTAATTGTACTATCATGGAATGTGGCGATAATGAAGGGGAAATTGGATTGGTTGATTAAGTTAGGAGTGTTGATAGGGAAAAAGGAAAAGTACCGAAATTACTTTGATTTGGGTCTAAGTGGGGACATTGTGTGAAATTAGGACTCATTCCATCTTAATTACTTTCTTTTTTCTTAAGCCATAATTAATTGTCATATCATAGAAACACGTTTCTGTTTGAGACTAAGAAAATTCTCATTTTGGGATTGTTGTTTTTAATAGTTTCTTTAGAAAGAAAAAAATGTATTCTGTTCAGTGTTCCAAATTATAATACGTTTATTAAAAATTAGATGTGTTAATTTCCAATTAATAGACATATTTTTTAGAAATCGTTTATTAAAAATGTAGCAATACTTTGTACATGTAGTATAAAAATTTAAATTATATATTGATATAACAGAAATAGAAAATAAGTTATGAAATAGACGAGTTTACAAGAAAATAAAACAAAATTTTAAATACTTAGACTTTTCATTCTATGTTTTTATAAACAATAAACTACTGTTATAACTCTTCTCAAACTAACTATTAATTAGACCCATATTAGAGACAATGTAGTGATTACACATTAACGTTATTAAAATCAAACGAATGAAGAGATCAAGCAAATTACATTTTTTTAATATAGTTTCTCTTTCAATTACGTTCTTTCTTCTTTAACAACGAATTTGAAAAAATCTATGCCCATTTTTACTCAAATCAATGGCTTCTTTGAACAAAACCTAATTTTACCAAACACTTGAACTCTTCAACCTTGCAATAAAAAATACTTTAAAATCTAGTCCTTTCAAATTAAAACCGTATTCATTTTTCTATGCGAACTGAATTATGCATGTTGGAATACATTTAAGCTACTTATGCTAAGATGTACTCAGCCTAAATATAATAAACTAAAATAAAATCATATTGATTAGACTATTAGTGTTAATAAGTTAACACTAAGTTAAAGATGAAAAGAAATGTCAACTCGCTACAATAGACTCTAATTATAACTCTAATACCATATCAGAAAGTGAGTTTTAAACTTAACTCAATTCCATAAAATCAGTTTATAAGGGGAGGTTTGCACCTCACTTATATGTTATAAATTGATCTTATCTCTAATCGATGTGGGACTTTCAACAGAAAAAGTAAACATTTTTCATCACATATATATATATATATATATATATATATATATATATATATAAAGAAAAAGGAAATGCATATAGACTTGGCCTCCTTATAGATGCACTTAGTTTGGGGCATGTCCACTGAATTGTTTTCGGACTGATTCATTCCTTGTTTATAAATTAAGCAAGTCTTCAAATTAGCGATAAGAATGCTTGAAGCAGTCCTCTGCTCTAAGTATTGAAAAGTCAAATGCCATTGTATTGTACTATACCATGGTTGTGCTTTGTTACCAAAATCAAAATATAAAGAATATGAAAAAATTAGCGTGTACTTATTATTATTAATAATAATAATAGTAATAATAATAGTAATAGTAATAATAGAAAATAATGTTTTTTTTATTACAGGCAGTGTCCATTTATTACATGTTGGGTATTGGAATTGAAAATAAACATATGTTTATTATTTATTTCTAGTTGTGTCTGCGTTTTATTGACTAAACAGTAAATTTGCTTAATTGAAAAGTGACAATAAAAGAATCAAATGTTATAATTAGTTCCTTACAAATAACCTCTATTTTTATTTCATTTTTCCGTTTTGTACTTTAAACATAAAATAAAATAATTTATAATTTACTAATCCAGTATCGTTTGATTTACCCTTCTAATACTGAAATATATATATTTTTTATCTTAAAATAATAATGTAAAATATACTAATTACAATTTATTTTATTCTCACAGTGATAACTTATTGTTACTAAAACAACAATTCTTTTAGAGTGTTTTTAAGAAAGGCAATGTTTATTTATTTACAAATGACACCTCCACATTTAAATTAATAATTGTTTATGAGAAATATTGAACGAGTTATATTTATAGCATTCAAATTTAGGTATTTAAATTCTGAATTTTGTCAAACCTTTCGTATGGGCCGAGGGTTTGCTACTGGGTTTTTTCTTCATGCACCCATATTAACTGTAAAGACAAAAATGCCCTCGTTGTTGCAGCAAGCCATCTTTGCCACTGCCACTGTTGCGATGGCCTTCAATTACATCTTCCTTCTTCATCGCTGCACTCCATGAAAGGAGAAAGAAAGAAGCTTGTTCTAGAAAGCTCATTCTTTGAAAATTTTATTTATGGAACGTTGTTCCGAGACGCATATCTAATGTTCCAAAAAGGTGTTCTGAAAATTTGGTTCTAGAAGATTCATTCTAAAAGATATCATTTATGTTTCAAAAAGCTTATTCCAGAAATTTTCTCTTCAAAAACTCATTCCAAAATGTATTTCAAGTATTCTCAAAACGTGTTCTATAAGTTCTGTTCTAGAAATTCTATTATAAAAATTTTATTATAAAAATTTTATTGTAAAATTCCTGTTTGAAAAAATTTAGTTCAAAATTTCCATTCTGAAAATTAAAACAAAAAATTTCTGAATAAATAATCTAACAATCACATTTTAAAAGAGGGAATGTTCATTTTAAAATTAAGAGAGTGGAGGAAGAAAAAGCTGAGTTTTGAATAAGGATGATAAATAAAGTCGTGGATATTGTTAAAATATGCTTTTTTTAACATTTTTATATGTTAAAATATGTTTATTTTATGTCTTTAATTAAATATGAAGAATTGAATATGAGAATGAAGATAAATATTTACATATATGTTTTGTCTATGTCTCTATACTTGTTTTAATATTCATTCACGTTTTCCTTTCGTTTTTGTTTAAATTACTAAAATATTTAATTTATTAGATAATTTAATATATATATATATATATATATATATATATATATATATATATATTTATAATATGTTCTGAAAAATTTATTTCAAAATAAATGACGTAACCTGACAATTTTCTTGGACCTTGAAGAAGTTTTGGCATATTATAAGTTGTATTGACAAATTGAGTCCAATTATATTAACTTATAATAAATGCATTTTATCATTGAATAGATCAACAATTATTATATTTTACTTTATCCTTTAAATTTTATATGTAAAGCATACGGTGATATTATGAATGAGAATCCAAATACAAATTGGGAAATTGTGTATGAGAATCCAAATACTTGTATCACATTGTTTATTGTGTATAAAGGAAGGCCAATGTAGAATATTGACTTTCTACTATATGTACCCATTGGAACAAAACCAAAAAAATAAAAATAAAAAATACATCTTTTTACAATCAAAGAAATATGAATGAAGCAAGACCATTAAAACACACATTTGAAAGAAAAAAAAAAACATTTTGGCCAGATAAAAGATTAAGCTTTATTGTGGATGATGGCTAATGAAACTTTGATATGTGAACCTTCATTTCCTTGCACAATATCTCCAATTCTTTTACTCTTAGTTCCATTCTCTGAAGGTTTTGTCTCATATCTTCTTTCTCTTCCAAGAATGAATCTGTCTTAATGATTTCATTCTCCTGAATTTCTAAGTCACTTGATGGAACATTGGATTGCTGAGAAATAAGAGCCTGCATTGCAATGATTGGAGGTATTCTGGGGTTCTTTGCAAGATCCTTACAAACTTCAAAGCTCAGTTTATTGTAATTAAGGCATCTGCACAATCTTGACCTCTCCTCAAATGCCAGCATTGGGTGAGACTGCAATTCACAGTTATTTTCAGAAATGAGACAGTTTAATATAATTGTGGAAATGAAACATTATGGGGAAACAAAACCTTGTCGATAAGAGGTGAACTTTTAATTATAACTTAATTTAACAAAACCGGCTTCTAAGGTGAGGTTTGCACTTATTTATTATAAATTGATTTTATCTCTAGTCGATGTGAGATTTCCAATACACTCTTTTATGTCGAAGCGTAAGACTAGACATTAATGGGTGGTCCCATAGCAGTTAACAAACAACAAATATTGCTAAGATAGGTTATAACCATAACTTTGATACTACGTTAAGAAATAAAATTTTAAGTTTAACTCAACCCCACAAAACCGGCTTGTAAGATAAGAATTACACTTACTATTAAATTGGTCTTATCTCTGATCGACGTGGGACTTCTATCGTAACATTCTAATGGACATTGGAAATTAGATTAAAGTGTGGTTAAATTTTTGTATCAACAAATTATATGACTAATATTTTTTGCCTACACATAATGAAAATTCCAAAATTGTGGAGAAAATATGCAGAAACCGGTTTCTGCACGTTAAAAGTTGGAAATTTTTTTACCAGAATGTATAGATTATTTCAGAGAAAAATATATTTAGTTTTTGCACTAAAAGCTTTGTGGTTTGGAGGATGAGAACAAAAATACATTTATTATAACAAGGCCAAAATTTGTCAAAATTCCAGATAATAAGGAACAGATTTTTTGTTTTTGTTTTTCAGTAATGCCAAAATTTGGCCTAGGTCACTTACCATCTGGTCGGGGCACTTGCTTATCTTTTTGTTTTTATTTTGTTTCAGAAATTTCACAATTCTTATAGAAAGATAAAGAACTGTAAGAACAACAGCAGTATATTAAAAGGGTCTGATATTCAATTGACCTGAAGATAAATGTCGATAGCTCTGTAAACTCCATCGAAGCAGTTCCTAGCACGATCAGGCAAAGATTCTGCAACTGCAAGAAAGTTAGTGACTTTGAGGTTCTGATCAGGGGCTATCTCTATCAAATACTTGTCAACTAATCTTCCAACTTTTTTCAACTTCTGTGCACACTCTCCTCCATCAAAGCCATTTATATAAACAAATTGCTTAATCAATCTTATCACAGATGCTACATCATAACATAGCCCCATGTGGTGCCCAGACACCAGTAGATCATCCAAGGTTGCTTGCTCAAGCACCCCACCAATCAATTTCTCAATTTCAATTCTGCAATCTCTACTCATCACAAACCTTGATACAATTCTTAGCACCCAAAAAAGGCCTCTACAAGAAAAACTCTTGTTACCAGCAAATATGACCCCACATACAGCTGTTTCTGCAAGACCAGCATAATCAACACTGTTGCTGCAATTAATCTCTTCTGTTTGGGTCACTTTTATCAGATAATACAGAAGAAATCTTGTGAGAATTGAGTTGTTATTGTCTGTTTTGTAAGCTCCAACAATCTGAAGAATCTTCTCAATGATCTTTGGGGGTAAAGTAGCCAAATCTTCAAACCACCATTCCTTGTTTGCCAAAGTTGGTTTTACAGTCTTAGGAGTAACTTGTGTTGAACAAGAAAATGTCTTGGCATGATTGCTCTCAGGAGATGATGGGGATGATGAAGACGAGGAGGTGAAAAGGTTTCCCTCAAAATTTTGATCCATTTTTGCCAAGAGTGCACCAATAATATTTTCTAACAGACCACATTTATCTGCATATGTATGAAACAGTTCACAGTTCTTGAGACTCACAACTATTTCATTCCATGACCAGTAGCAGATACCCTGAAGGAAGGTTTCTGTTTGCTGCAAGAGATTGCTGCTGAAGACTTCCTCAGTCATTCCTAGAAAAAGGGCACAACAATGGAGGAGAAGCACGTTCGACACAGTGATGGAAATTTTGCCATGGTTGTAGCAGAATCTTAAAACCAGCTCAAACCCTTCTGACCCTCCAGGGAAATCATTGAGTTCAATGCTCAACGTCTTGCTGTGGCACATTCTCTTTTCATGGTTCAACATTTTTTTCAATCTTCCACAGTATTTTGATACGAACTTCTTCAAAATGAACGAAATAGATTGATTAATTCACGAGATGAGACATTGGATTTGACATCCTAAATCTAGCATTGTACGAGAATAAACCACTAAGAAAAGGAAAACAATAATGAATTGCTAGAGTACCTTGTCCAACAGAAATGTTTCTTCCTCATTAATGTGAATTTGCAAGTCACTGTGCTTCGGCATAACTGCTACTTCTTCTTCATTGACCAAACAGATGAAACTTGTATTTTACTAAAACAGAAAAGGAATGATTATATATATTATATACATGAGAATCTTAGTATTTACCGTATCCTCGTGCTAATGTTGAGTTTCATTATTTTAACATGGAAGAGGGCGTTCATTATTGTATTGTTTATGTGGGTAAATTGTCGTCTTGCATGAACAAGTTGGGTATCTCAGAAAATAAGATAGATTTTGAAAGAAAATGACAATGATGTTTTGCTATAGAAAACATTAACAGCAATGGAGTCTGTGAAGTTTTGTCTGACAGTCAGAAGGTCAAGAAGTGTAAGCCAAAGCATTTTGTTAAATAGTTTTCAGCTGTGTCACGTATGCGTGCGTTGGCTTTGGAGTTTGGATTTACTTGAGATGTACTTTCTCAAACATGTGAAGATGAACAATACTTGTGGACCCTTAGATCCATTATTATTTCTTGAACAAAGAGAAGAGAAAGTATTCCTCAAGATTATTTGTGTTTATTTAGATATAAAAGTTCTTGTTTAACACCATAATTACTCTTTTATCTCTCTCTTTTCTTAGGGTCCTGATGATTTTTTTCCTTTTAAACATGAAACATTGAACACAAGATTTTGCTCATCAACCATCCTAAAGATACAAGCATCTCCCACTTTCAAGTCGCAATCCCTAACAAAATCAGCCCATCCACGAGAGAATCTAGCAGAGTAATGTTCATCATAAAACAAAAACTTTACTTGCCACGATTTATCCCCAACACGAAAAGTCACAAGTCTTCCATTTTCCTTGGCATACTTCTTCGCATATTCATATGGTATTGTCTGCATTAATCATAAAAAATATCATTACTTCATCAATACCAAATGAATTCAAGTCACCACAATTTTAATTTACTTCATACTCATCCCAAAATTACCATATGTTTACATTACTTCTGTCGCTACTTACAAGGTTTGCATATACTTTGCAAGCTCTAATAAGAGATTAAGATAATGTTTGATATAAAAAATAAATTACCAACAAATGTAGGTCCTGATAAACAGAAAAATATTACCTTTCTTTATCAGTATTGTCAAAATGAGTCACCCGACCCGACCAAATTCGATCTACCACGGGTTGGTTATTTAGTGAGCCAACCCAACCCGGTTCATTTATTAGTAAATTAGAAAAATTCGAACCCAACCCAACCTATCAGGGTTGAGAGTTAAATGGTTTGACTCATTGACTTTGTAATTCAAATATAAATAAATTTTATTCCCAAAATGATATTAAACCCAAGACAATTCAAAATAATAAAAAAAAAGTATAAAATAATCTTTCTTGATACACAGTCATGGTGAGTGGGGAGAGTATTTTTTTAAGGTTTCATAAGATAATAAATTAATAAAATAAAATTAAGTGGGTTGCTGATTAATTTACCAAAAATCATTCCCTGAAACATGGTTTTATGAAAATGGTATTATGTAAAAGGTGTGACAAAAATAGAAAACGTAGTTTCTTAATTTCAGATTTATGCAAAACCAAAAGTTTTGTTTCTACTAATCACTTGTTAAATAAAATATTAACTACACATAACCATATTAAGAATAAATCATGTAAACATTATGCATATTAGAAAACAGACTCAAGGAATTTCAGAAAACTAAAATGCATTAAAACTGTATAATTTACACTTATATGTATACGTATATGTATGCTTCAATCAATGTTTTTCAACAACAAAAGATATATACAAAAAATATGTTTAGAAAAATAACAATAAAAAATTAAGTAGATAATGTTTTAAATGTATAGAACCAATTTAAGAAAAAGTATAGAGATCCAATTCAGAATTCCCTATGTAAAACGAATAGATTAAATTAAATGTTTATCCTTAATCAAATAATCATTATATTATATGTGATTTTGTTTATAGAGATTATAGTAGTTTGGCATACCGGTGGTCCTGACTTGATGCTGATGAAGAGATCATCATTGGGCTTTGGTGTCCTTGCTTGAGTGGTCATAGGAGTTTTAAGGGATGAAGAAGGCAAATGAGAAACTCCTTTTTGGCCTGAATTGTAAATAGAAAAACTTGGTAATGTCAAATGCAAAATGCACTCACAAATTCCTAATGAAATTTGATACAATATAAAATAAGAGTAATATGATACACATTGACATTATACACCTAAAGATAAAATAGTCTTAAAAAAAATAACTTTCGTAATTTTTTGAAAAAAAAGTAAAAAAAATAAAGAAAGATAGTTTGAAATGAATATATAAAAATTATGTGTTTCAAAAAGTATATTTTTCTATATATTAAAATAAGTAATAATATTATATACCTTTGAAGAGGGATGTGGTTGAATCCTCCTCTTCTAGAGGATATATAGTAACCTTGAATAGAAATTGTGGATTCTCTAATAACTCAAAAACACAAACATCACCAACTTTCAACTTATTATCCAACAAAAACTTCCTCCACCCACTGAAAAATGTTAATTGTCCATAGAAATTCAGCTTTGTGTCAACCTCCCAAGTTCTGCCATCTTCAACAAAAAGTGTAGCAAGTCCTTCCTTGTGTAGATAATGTTTGGAAAATTCAGCTGGCATGATCTGATCAGTTCATGAATTTTAAGGTTTACAAAATCTACATTACAAATACTCAATGATAAACACAAAAAAGAAAAAAAAAACATTACCAGAAGATCTCTCTTAGTGTATGATTTTTGGATAATACTTGTGAAGTGATTATTCTTAGAGTTGAACATCTCCTTCACCTTCTCGTGAAAGAGTCTTACTTTCTTCTTGAAATCTCTTTGACTACTTCCATCTCCTACAAATTTCCACTTTTGAATATATAAATTCATATACATACATATACATATAAAAGGTAATGTTGTGATTTCAAATGGCCTTGACTTTTAAACTAAGTAAGATCTTAAACCAAATAAGATTATTTAGTATATTAAAAGAGGTAAAAAAAAAACTTTTTAAGAAAAAATAACACTAACCATGATTCATGTGCTTGGAATAATCAGAACATGCTCTATTTTTAGAATGTTTCTTAGGTTGTTGTTCTTCTTTTTCTTGAAGTTCTTCTTTTGGTCTTTTACTTCCCTTTTCACTGAATTTTGCAGAAAACTCAACACCTTCGATAATTTCTTCCACTTTTTCATTAGCAGCATCCCTGCTTAATGGGTATTCTATTTCTAAAGCACTTTTGCCAAAAATAATCACGTTAAAGCAAGAATTTCCTTCGTATCGAAACACTAAAAAATGTGACACATCCAACTTGGAGTATTCTGCAAACTCTTTCCAACCATTGCAAAGCCAAACATCACCACCCTTATTCACCCAATGCACTTTGTTCTTGGTACCATTTGGAAGACTTAAGGTAACAGGATTTGTCATTCCTTGCCAATGTCTTCTCACAAAACTGGTAGGTAATTTCTGTCACACGTTTGTTAGATCATAGAATCTCATCAACACAGCAAATCAATATACAAAGACATGTATAGAAGATGAATTTTAATAGATTATATATGAAATCATGTTTTATACAAATTAAAATTAGTTTATATGCAAATTAAAAAAATAAATTTAAAAGAATATATGAAAACCTAATGTATCCAACAACATCCATTAACAATGGTAATCACAGAAATCCCGGATAATTAGCATTTAAAAATTGAAACTTTTGAAAGAATTATATACTCCAAAACAGGTAAACATATACCCATTAACTTCAATTAAATCAATACCAAAAACAATATGATAATATTACTTCAAGGTAGATTTACACGAAGAAGGAATGTACCAAAATTTTCATAGGTTTTGCAGTATACGTTAATAAAATTTTGTTAATGATATTAAAAGAAAAATAAATTGTTACCATTATTCCCCTTTGAAGGGTGCTTTCCACAATGACCTTGAAAAAATGCACTCCTTGACATTGAGAAGACATTGTTCAACTTGTTAAACCTAAATGAATCAGTGGTGCAAAGTAGAGAGAACTTAAATATACAAGAGGACAAATAATTAGAATTAAAATAAATGAAAATTTGTTACAAATAAATTGAAACTGAAATTTTTAAATACGGAATAAATTAATGATTAAATATGTGCATGATTCTAATATATTTCCACTAATAATGGAATATTACAAACAAATTTGGATACAAACACAAACAGGTGCTGTTTTAATTTAGTAATCATACCAATAAATGTATTTATGCCAAAAAAAAAAACTAACTTTTTTAAATATTTGAATTATTTGAATAAGATTAATATAAAAAAAAACAAAGTTCTTCTTATGAAGACTAGGAATAATGCTTTGTTGGTAAAATGAAAATGGAGACTAGGAATGGTATGAAAGGATGTGCTTCAATTCAATTATGAATGATGGAAGAACATAATAACAATAGAGACAAGGAAGGATCTAGGTATTTAGATTTATCACATTAGTTTATCTCATATGATCTTGTCCTAATTCACATGGATTGAAACTAAAAAAGTTTATAAAACTAAAAAAAACTCTTCATTAAAATTTTTTACAGAATTAAATATCTATAAAATCCTATGGACTATATTAATATATTAACTATTTTATTCATAATAATATATTTATAATAATATTTAAAAAAATTATTAAATTAACATATTGATCTATATTGTAACTTAATGATATTCACTGTTCTTGAATAATTATATTAAAATCTAATTTTTTTTTTATCTTTTTAAATTTTATAAAATTGTGTGTACTTTTATTCAATTTGAATGTTGTCAGGATGTTTTAAAAAAATAATAACTTATTTGATTATTTTATGAATAAATTCTTTTGAAATAAAAATTATTTTTTAAAACTAAAATGTGTTTATTATATTTTAGATCTCAAAACTAAAACTAAGTTAAAAATTTATTTATATATAATATTTTATAAATAGGTTATCAAAACAAAATTTATAAAAACTTTAAAAACACTAAAACATTAAAAAAAAGAATTTATAAAAAATAGGACTTAATTCTAGAAACCGAATGAATGAGATTCAAATAAGAATTCTATATAATGTAGAACATGTGGGAAAGGGGAGTGCAATAAATGGTTTTAAAAGGTCTAGATATAGGTAGAAGATGTGGAAAAGGGAAGTAGAATAAATGGTTTAATAACAGTGTAGGTAGGTTGAAGAGTAGATACAGAAAACAAAGTTAAACTTTGGAAACACAATTGAGTGGTACTTGCAACCTTTTTGGTATCTTAAAATTTGATTTAGTATCTATTTTTTTAATAAAAAGAAGAAAAAATAATCAGTAATAACAAGAAGTAGATTTTAAGTCTAACTCAATCTCACTAAATTAATTTATAAAGTGAGGTTTTTATTCATTTATATACTCTAAATTGGTGATTTTTCTAATCGATATAAAATTTTCAACACATTTCTTTACAATGAGATATATAGATCTCGAAAATAAAACTACACATTAATAAATAACTACCTAATAGCGAATAAAACAATATATTTAAAAATAAATAAATATTATTAGAATAAATTCTAACTATGATATCATGCTTAACTTTGAATTCAATTTCCAACTTTTTGAAAACTAGCAGCATACCTAACGTACAGGGAGATCGCCTTAATGAATAAAAACGAAAATTGCAAGAGAGAGAACAAATGCTAGAACCTTTGATTTGACTTACTTTTACTCTCTTTTCTTTCATCATTATATTATATTAATGTTTACTTTTTTTTTTAAGACCATTTAAAGAATAAGATTGTTTAAAATTCTTATTTTAGGTAAGAAAAGATAGATACAGAGAAAATATTTTGGATGGCTATGGTCGAAACGTAAGCTATCGATCTTCTCTTATTCTGATTGGTTTCAGTTAAATGTTTAAAATCAAAATATCTGAAAAAGGGAAAAACTTCAAATTAGTCATGTAATGAATACGATATCACAGACACTATGACATGTTAATAATTTTTTTAACAATAAATTATGAATTATTATTTTATTATTAAGTTATATGTTTAAAATAGACCAATTATAAATTACCGCGTAAACAATTATAAAAGAGTGTTAAAAGAAATTATTAAAAAAATATTTTCCATATCATATTGTGTCTCAACAACAACTCTCAACCTGTCACTCTTTGTTTCTAGTTAGCATATATTGTCAATTTATACTTTATGTGACTTTCATTTAACCCTACAAGATTTAGACATTGTTGAGTGTAATGATACTTTAGGGATATTACAAATTATGTGTCTTAAATTGGGTAATACTTTGAACTTTCTTGTAAAAGGATTTGAACAAGTGTTCTAATTTAATATTTATTTATTTTTTACTGAAAAAAATTTGATTGGAATAATTTCTCATAATAGGAGCATATTCTAAATTTGAAGCATCTTTGTTAATTTATAAGTATTTTCAATAAAATTCAATGTAATGAGTAAATAAATGTGTCCTGACAATGATTTTCTAATTTGGAAATTTTTAACTCTAACAGAAAGCTTTGAATCAATTTAATTGATGAAGCGACAAAGGATAAAATACCTGAAAAATACACACATGCTAACTCCTTCAAATATTAGTATCATGGAAAATGTCAACGATTGTCCTTAGAATACTTCTTAAGGAATAAAAATTGGAAATTTTGCTTCCAAAAACAATGTACTAAACATCATTATATATTAAAAAGAATTAAGTTATAAATCAAACCGTAATTTGATTCACCGCATTGTAAAAGTAAAAATAAAATAATAATAATTATTATTTCGGTAGGCCTTTCATCAAGCTTGAAAACAATCAATTATTTTTTATTTCTGACGTGGTTGTCTTGTCTTTATCATTCAAGTATCTTTATTGCGTTATGTGGTCAGTTAGGTGTTAGGTTGTCAACTACTAGGTTTTGACGTCTCTCAAAGTTCGCTCGTATAATACTTGTAGAAAGTATTATGATGTCAAAATCAGTAAATGAACTGTTAATTAGACCTTTATATATAGTAGTTGTAATAAGATTTTATCTTTTTGTTAGTCTAATTACAATCCAATCATACCTTAATCACATTAACATATTAACTCGTCATTATCATTATTAATCTAACCATTTTGTAATCAGTCGACCATATTGTTCGGTAATAATGGGACTACTTTGTCATTACCATTGTTATTGACAATTTTGTAACCAATCGGCCTAGAGTGGACAACCTAAATGAGTTGGCCAAAGAGCTCTGCCTAGAATGATCGATCTTCGAGCTCGGCTTGGAGTGGTCAGTCCCAAAGAGCTCGAACCTTAGGAACTTGGGTTGGAGTGGTCGGTCCAGAAGAGCTCAACCTAGAGTGGTCGATTTAGAGGAGCTCTACTTTGAATGGTCAGTCCAGAAGAGCTCGGCCTGGACTAGCTCAGCTAAACAGGCATATGGTACATAGTCTCCTAAGCCCGAGAATTAAATAATTTGCAAAAAGGTTTGAATTTGGCTGTTAGGTTCCCGATACTCACATGCGGAAAGTTGTAACTCGATCAAGAGGGGTAATAATAGAAGCATGGCTATGGACCTTCACCATTAGAGCTTAACCAAAGGAAGAAGGCATGAAGAGGGTGGCATTTAAATTAGTCAACAGACCCTTCCATGAGAGTTGGCCTTGCTCCGTTTCTGAGTTGCCATGTTGTCGAGGTCCCTACTTGCAAGCTTAATATTGTCAAGCTCCATACCATCAAGTTCCATGCCGCCAAGTTCTATGCTGTTGAGTTTCTTGCTACTAATGTTCCACATTGTTAAGCTCCATGCTACTGATGTTCCACATTGTCGAGCTCCATGTGTTAAGCTCCATGCTATCGAACTACATGCTACCAAGCTCTCATGCTATCGCGCTCCAATGCGATTAAGCTTCCATGTTGCTGAGCTTCCTTGCTACCAAGCTTCATGTTGTTGAGATTCTATTTGTTAATGCTAGGAATGACACTTAGTGACAAAGGTTTAGTATTAGTTGATTTCTTTGAATTGGTTGGCTTTAATTTTATGTAAAAATCATGATAACAACCCCAATTTTACATTTTTTTTGCAAGTATAGAAGAATTTAAAGAGTCAAAGTTGTATTTTTGAAGAAAAACAGATAATTTCAAACATTCTTTCACAGCACGGTTGCAACACCAAACATTAAATAAAACCTTAAGCCTTAACCTAAGACTCAAGTCATAGAAAATCCTTCGTCACGAAATAATCTCATGAAGTAATCCTTCCTCTCTGATCTAGACTTGTTTCAAAATCAAAAATGTTTTTTTTTATTTTGTATTCGAAAATATTTTTTATTCTGGAAATCAAAATGAAAAAAAAAAAAGAGTAAAACCAGAACTTTTAAATGTATCGAGGTAAAATTATAGAAGCAGCCTTTACAAAAAGACCATCTTACGTAACTACTTAGGCCTATATGGTCACACGTCCAAATCCACCCCTTATAAACTTTATCACAACACAACATACAACAAAAGTGTCCCTCCTTAATATTAATTAACTTAATTTAGGTTGGCTTATTAAATAAGGATAAATAAACAAAACTTAACCTAATTAAATAAATCATCAACGCTTCTTGTATACTTCTATAAAGACATACAACAGAAAGTATAGACAAAGGTTAAGAGAAAAGAAAATGAAATTTAAAGCAAAGTGGTAATTTGCTACACTGTTGTAAAAGTGGTGAAAAAGTAAGAAAAGAGTGTAACACACAGATCCCACCTTAACAAGGAAAAATTATTCATATCCCATACAATACAACCATGATATGCTCTCATTGTCTGACAAAATACTGAAAATGCTGAATTTGTAAATGCTATGTTCATGTAAGGTTTTTAAGAACATTATAGTGTTACGTTTATTCCATGTCATCATACAAGATCATTAGCAGCAATGTCCATCTATCTTTGCCAGTCACTATTACAAAACCTATACAAGCTTTGAACTTATGTTATGTACAAACAAGTACCCCAAATGATGCAACAGTTGACACAGCTGAAGTATACGTGAGTACAAAAATGTGACTGCGAAAGTGCTTCTTCGCCCAGGAGAAGGAAGAAATCAACAGTTACTACAAACAAACAAATGTCATCAACAGGTTCGAAAATTACACAAGTCTACACAATTCCAGATCTTCCTCACCACAAAGGGCACATCATTTATAACGTAACAGAGAGCTCCACATGTTTGAATTTTGATATCCTGGCACCATAAGCCAGCAAGTTATTATACCTTCCTTCACAGGCAGGGTTGAAAAACCGTGTAAAAGTCATGCCATATCATCTTCACTATCTGCAAATGAATATCAACTCAAATTGGCATGCCTCAAGAATGACATTGCTCATAATGAAAGACAAATTTGGTTTCAAGTATAAAAATTTTTCATACGTAGTAAAGGGAGTTATCATTTCCACCTAAACTCAACTGCCTAAGGGTGCTCACAGGTGTGATAAAAACACATGTAAAACTTTCAAAGCACAACTACAAAAGTATAAAGATCTGAGATGAAATATCTCAAACCAGCAATATATGTAACCTCATTAGTCTGTGATAAAGAGCCTTTGCTGAAGCAAAATGGACAAACCAATAGACTAGGGTCTGGTTTAAATCTATGAAAAAATATCTAACCAGCAATATTTATGTTGTGATTTTATCTCAGAACAGTCATTTCTGAATTGAATCTCTTCTTTTAAGATAAAATGATCAATCATCATGCACTATCGGTGTATAGATTTTTACAAGGGAATTAATCAAAAATCACCTTAGATATGACTTTAAGGCAGTTATTTCAAAAGGCGACAATTTTACCACACATAGCATCAGATGACAATGTTAAAAACTAAGATAAGAGCTCAATCCACAAAAATTTAGGAATACGGTTATGAAGCAACTTCTTAACATTAAGGTTATATAACTAAAATGTTGGACAAGGAACAAGAGAAACGATGCTCGAAAGATTTCCAGGGGATGGAAACAGTGTAATGAATGGGGATGGAATGTGAGAACCATATAAATGTAAGCACACAAGCTCCTTTACTTTAAAAAAAATGCAGTAATTAATTGAAAGAAATGATTAAATTTTACTAAATTTTATTTTATGTATTGAAAGAAGGGCAGGTTCACAAAGAAACAATGAAATCAGGTCCAAATATGCCTGGCTGAATAAAATATAATAACAAATGTATGTGTATAAAATCATAGAGACAAAAAGGACTAGCATACCAGATAACTAAAACCTAAAACATAGTTCATAAAATTAAACATAAATATTTTTAAAAAGGAGTGGAATGTTTGCTTTTTGAAAAGCTTTCAAGTTACTAGCAGTTTGTTATACTTGCAACCATGCAAGAGCCATCAACTTACAATTTAAGCTTTTAGCATAGTTAGTTCATGACCTCATAGCATCTGCCTGTGACAATGCAGTCTACAAGCCCAATTTTTATTACTTATTCTTCTAAATAAAGAAAGGTAAATTTAAAACAAGATAGTTCGGGTCTCCTGCACTGATTTAGTTAAAGCCAATATGACACTTGCATAAAAAGGCATGTCAATATATTGATAAAAGGGAATAGCAGCACTGTCAAACTGGGGATGGGGGCTACAGCAGTCTTTGGCAGATCTTTCAAAGCATGAAGTTTTCTTTGATTCTTTCTGAGAAAGGTAGCAGCTTTGAAGATCAAAAGTTGCAAGAGATTTGGTTTTTGCGAAGTATAATCAGTCTTTGAAAGACCACTGTGAAATTTGTAAAATGATTGACCCCATTGTCCATTACTAATGATTTTAACATGTGGCTGATACGAGAAATCAGTGCAAATGGGAAACATACTGAAAATGAATTAGTTTTTTTATTGTCTACAAGAGGAAGAGATGGAAAATGAAGTATATACCCATAAAAAAATATTTTAAAATAACAGTCATCCCACTATGCGCACTGCACTTTGCTATCCAAAATTGATAAATAGAGGAGTGTAAGACTCTCAAACAGCTAATAATTTTCAGATAGTTAATTCATAACTAGATTCAAATATCATAGGCAATCTCAAAGTAAGCATCTTCCCTAACACAAACCAAAGACATTTTCGATCAACTAGTTTAGTTTTCAACTCAACTTAAACATAATGAAAATTATTACACTGTGAAAAATTAACATTAAATTTCTATTTGACCTTTTACTGATCCACAACCGTATCTGAAGCACCAATCTTGCATGATAGGAAGTTGGAACAAACCTAAAAGCGCTGCAAAAACCCACGTGAAAAGAATCTGTGTAGTGAAACACAATGGGAATTCAGGCAGGATGGAAATCCAACAGATAGAAAGCAGATTTTGACATAATCTTTTAGTACAAGATTCACACACACACAAGTATTGGCTGTCAATTAAATTGGATTGCAAAATCCTACATTTCCCCCATTTAAAATTTAAAATACATGCACATAACATATTTTTATTTCTATTATTCCTTAATTTATTATATCATATATTGTGCTTTTTTAACTTATTATTATTTGGTTTAGTATATTATATGTTATGTTATAAATAGTTTATCATATTGTTTAACCCTATTATAAGTTTTAGACTTCCAATTTTAGTCCTTATAGGTTCAGAGATATGTACTTTTGGTCCCTATAAAAATTTAATTGCACTTTGGATCCTCTAATTTTAAAAATAAAGCAAATTTTATCCAGTGTAAATATATCACCCAATTGCTAATGGAAAATGTTAACTCAGGATAACAAGTGGTAAAGTTTATTCTTGCTATTAGCATCTTACATGAATAAATCATGGACACTGTTATCCCTAACGGACATGTAACATTTTTCAGTTAACAATTTGATGACAGCTTAAGGTTGTCTATAGTTGTTCAATTCTCAATTCTTCTGGTTAAGTTGTTCCAACCTTATGTTGGTCTTCACTGTAGTCTTTTGACCAGACAAATTCAGTCAATAATGTTTTAAATAACATAAAGGGAAGGTTTGAACAAATATCTCCTTAAATACTTCGAGAAGAGAAAAATAAGAAGGAAAAATAAAGAAACAAGTTTCCACATAAATTAAAATTAGCTTATGTTTCTACAAATTTATTGCATAAGTTAATTTTAACTAATGAAGAATCGCATTTCCATTTTTCTTCTTATTTTTGTTTCCTAAGTGCTCATAGCAGAAAAATATAGTTAGTAAAAATAGTCATAATCAATATTTTTAGCACCTTGTAAGCCTGTAATATTAGTATGAGGCACCAACTCCGCCACAGACACCAAACACGAAACAACACTGAGGACAAGGGTACACCATTTATAGAACCAACACGACAAAAAATTGAATTGAGAATTAAGATTTATATAATTCACAATCTAAAATCATAGTGATTAAGTGCAACAATTTTCATATAATAATGACACTCAAAAAATAGAATAACAAGAAACATATCTTTTAATAGTTAAAATAAAGCAACAAATTAAGTCCCTTAGCCCATTAATTATAGATGACAAACTTTAACACTCACACCTGAATTCCACAAAATATTTATAAAGAACCAAGATGAACAAATTAAGTGGCAATTGTCCAAGGATAGTATTAACGAATTCGAATACAGTTAATTTATTACACTAATACATAATATGATGTGACTGTAAATGAAGTGGATTTCTTAGGAAAGAAAGTTTTAAGAGCATGTGTGCAATAAAATAGCACCCTTAATAGATAAATAGAAGACACACAAAACACATCCCAAATACAGGATAACATATTGGACTGAGAGAAATAGATAAAACTACTGATGGATCTGAAAACCAAACTACAATTGTAAGATATTACAACATATTATCTCAATCTTCAAAGTCACAACAAATATTGAACTTCCTGTCATCTGAAGTGCACCAGGATGCTAGAAAGACCACAAAATGGAGCAGTTTATAATGAATAATGTCTACAAATCGTATGGCTAACAGAGTTTACAATCCAGACCAGACTAATATTGAGAAATAAGCTAAAATATCAAATGGAAGATATCAAATGGAAGAGTAGAGTGCAAATTCTGAAAACAAATAAGTTGCTGAAAGAACATGGCCTTACCTCTGCGAACAATTCATTAAACTTGGCTTCAGTATATCATAAAGTGTAGAAAACTTTGAAAACAAATCAGTTACATATAGCGAGTTTTCCTGTCCACTCGTCAGCTACCCCATAATCAAGGCTGAGCTCTCTCATGGGAGGGATGTTCTCCATTGCAAACAGCATAAGGTGAGGGAACATCAAATTATTGTGATCATACAAGACAAACTGAACCAACACATTGGGAGTGGAACTATGACTCATATAGCAAGCAACATTCCTCATTCTTGACACATCCAAAGCAAAATCCAAAGGAGGGAGCGAGGGATAAGATGGACGCACATAATTGGAGTCTATCATAGTCAAGTCACCCCATTCCGACCACCTATCAGTGAACCGATTCGGATATATCAAGGAATCACCATTCATGGACAAAAGTTCTGCTTGCTCCCTAGTGAGCACAACCCCTGTGTACTCACATATAAAAGCACCAGCTTGAATAAGGTCCAAGGACCTAACTCCCCAACCAGTTTCCCTAGATCTGAACACCTCCATCCTGTTCTTGAGCCCCTTCTGCGTCACCCGATTCCGACAATGAGGGGGGCATTGACAAAACGGGCCGCACTCAAAAACCAAAGGCTTCCCTCTCAAGAGAATCCCACTGTGATTATAGGGAAACTCCCCTCCGTTCTTCATGGCACAGAAGCACCCTTCAACACACCCGTCCACACAATCGCAACCCGTACCCCTCCCACTCTGGTGAAAAACAAACTCAGGAAAGTTTGTCTTCACAAGGTATTCATACCTGAGAGGGTCGAAATTGCGATCAAGATCATTGAAAAGGCGAACCCCCACATTCTCGTTCCTGTTTGAAATATCAAGCGAAACACAACACGTGGGTTTGAAACTCAAAGGATCCTTCTTTAGCATTTGCGCTTCCTTCATGAACGTGCTCCCCATCTTAGCTTGCCCATCGATCCTACACAGCTTGAACTTGAAAACACCGAAACCCGACTTCCCAACATCAAAATAGCAATCGATAATCGTATACAAGCCGTCATACACATACAACTTCCCAGTGGCAGAGGCTGCACCCTCACAGCGCACCCCGCGAATCACCCTCACCTCAATCCCATAGTGTTTACTCCGCTCCATTGCAAGGTTCCCTCCCTCAAGCTTCTGGTGACAAACCTGCCGAGAATTCTTGTCCTGCCCACCATGGCCGGAGTAGGTGATAACATCACCCTCGTCAACATCATCCTCGTAACCACCTGAGACAATCACGCTCGTGGCAATTGGTTCGCCGTTGGAACTCATGCTGCCAGGAAGATAATCGATGCCGGCCTGAGGATGACCGTGCAACCCAACCACGCACAACTCCATCCTATAGAGGAACACATCACCAACACAAACACCAGGAATCGCACCAACAATTCTCTTGTCGCGATTCAACCACAAACCACAGCTCCTCATCACGGCCGAGGCTCGCAAATCGCTGCGCCCCTTGCGGGCGTCCACCCGCCGCTCGTCCTCCACCGTCGCCAGCACGCGCAACGAGTCATACACCATCCGAGTCCGCCGGACAACGTCCCGGAAGTGCCGATGCTCCGGCCCGCCAAGATCCGCCACCCGAACCAGCTCCTTACACCGTCGCCTCGGCGTGGTTGCGGCCACCATCGAAGAAGACTGCTGCTCCTCCGGAACGGGCACAATTGCCCGCGAATCCGGGTCCGGAACGATGCCCTTTGGGGCCTGCTGCAGCCATGGGTCCGAATCGGCTTCGGTTTTGATGTGCTGCGAGTTTTCGGCAAAAGGGTTGGAAAAGGCGTCGTTTCGGAGCTGCTGCAGGCTATCGGTGATGGGGTCGGGAACGGCGTCATTTTGGGGGTCGTTGGCGGAGAACGCAGTATGGAAAAGCTGGGAGATTCTGTTGAACTCGGAAAATAAGTTGTTGTTGTTGTTTGGTTCGTCGGAGGTTCCGTCGCATACAAGATTGAGGTCGAGGTCCAGAGACCCATTTGAAAAATTGGAGTCCTGAGATTGTTTTTGTTGGGAAGTGGGGTTGTTGAGCCATCCGTCGAAAGGTTCGAGCTTTGGGATTAGTGTTGGGGCCGGGGAGGCGCTGCTGGTGGCTGTGGCGGCGGCAATTGAGGCGGGGATTGGAATTCCCGGTGGTGGAGGAAGGTTTTCAAGCGAAAAGAGAGAGTTCATGGTACAAGAGGGTGTAGCGGTGATGATGTTAGTGGGTAGGGTTTAGATTGGAAGGAGTAACATTGAAAATGGTGATTGGGAAGAACACAGCAACAGCAAGAAGATTCATTAAGGTTAGAGAAATGGGAAGCTCTGGAATTTTGTGTGGGTTCGGAATTTCAAATGAATTGGATGAAATTTGAAATTTATGAACTGCTGAGTTCATAAGACATGATTGTATTTGAAGAATGGTGAAAATTACTATGCAAGATGTCTTCTTGATCTTTCTTCTTTCTAAGTACTTATTTTTTTAGTGAAGTAAGATAAAAACAAGTACGTATGAGAGAGTTCTAGATAAATATATATGTATTAGTCATAATTCTTCCCTGTAATAACACTCTCTTACACTTTTAATTCTTTAGAGAGTATAGTGTCCACTTTAACTAATAAGACAGTATACATAACTGTTATTAGATTCTTAAAAAACTGAAAGTTAGTTATATTGGATTTTTCTTTTCTTTAAAATGGTAAATGAAATAAATGTAAAATTAATTGAAACATTTCTATTTAAAAGTATAAATATTATAATTAAAATATTAAAAATTGTAATAATCATTTTAAAACAGTTGAAATATATTTATTTAAATATAAGAAATATTACAATTGAAAAAAACATAAATGGAATAATAATTTATAAATAATTAGAATATTTTTTTAGTATAATAAATATTAAAAGTGATATATATATATATATATATATATATATATATATAATTATGTCTATATTATAAATAATTTGAAGAAAAAAACTATTTAAATAAAATGCTAATAATTAATTTGATATAATTGTTAAAAAGATAATTTTAATTATAAATTTGTTGATAAAAGTTAAAAATGATAATAATATATAAAGCAAGAAAATTAAACTTTAAAATTATTGAAAGAAAATAATTAAAATTTGACATTTATATAATATATAAAAAAACATTGAAATACATTAATATGTAATTAACAATATTTAAGGAAAAAACTTAATTAAATAGTGTATAATATTATACATATTAAATAAATATTTTAATATTTATTAAAATAAATGAAATTTTATAAAGTTCATTACTAAAGGCAGAATAGTATAACAATTCAAACACACCTTAGATACCATCATTTATGAGCCTGTTCTGTAATGTTGACAAGTAGTGACCACATAAATGTGTCCTTATATGATTTTAAATCACTACCCAATGCATGTCAAGTTTGCATCATTTTCAAGATCACTAGAATCTTCTTAATAATATAGACAAATGATGCCTCTCTACAACATGCATTTCTAAGTGACACATGGACAAAGTTATTCAGATTATCTAATTAAAGTCAAATCTGCATTTTCTGAGATCCAGGAAAAAAAATTAAGTTTAACATAATAAATCAATAAACTTAAGTTCTTATTAATATTACTAAGGATTGTTTTATGATCATCAAATGATATCTCTGTACAGCATAATTGTGTCCTTATGTGATATGAAATCACTAGCCAATGCATGTCAAGTTTGCACCCTTTTCAAGATCACTAGCATCTTCTTAATAATATGGACAAATGATGCCTCTCTACAGCATGCATTTCTAAGTGACACATGGACAAAGTTATTTAGATTATCTAATTAAAGTCAAATCTGCATCTTCTAAGATCCAGGAAAAAAAATAAGTTTAGCATAATAAATCAATAAAGTTAAGTTCTTATTAATATTATTTATGATGACACTAGTGCAGAATTGGCCTTTAACGTCACTTAATAAACGTTCGTCCACGAAAACATCAACGTTAATAATTGACCAGTGACATTTTCGTAAGTAAGTGGGACTTTACACGTCTGTTGTGGGGTGCCCCGACGTCTATAATATTATAGATGTCGGGACCCCCCCACAACGGACATTTAAGTGGCTGACAGGGTAGTTGAAGAGTTAACTTTTTCAGCCACTTAAATGTCCGTTATGGAGGGGCCCCGACGTCTATAATATTAGAGACGTCGGGCCCCTCCACAACGGACGTTTCAGTGGCTGACAGGGTAGTTGAAGAGTTAACTTTTTCAGCCACTGAAACGTCCGTTGTGGAGGGGCCCTGACGTCTCTAATATTATAAACATCGGGGCCCCTCTAACGGATGTCTAAACCCCCCGCGAATATGAATATTTAAATCCAAAAGACGTCATATTAGTTATGGCCCCGACGTCTATAATATTATAAACGTCAGGCCCCCCAGTACCTGACGTCTAGTGCCATATATACTAAAATGGCGAACCCGCTAGGAGTTACGCTCACTGTTCATCGTCTTCCCCGCGATTTCACTCTGCGGCATTGCGTTTCCAGGTGCGTTTTCTCTCTTTTGAACCGTTTAAATTTACTTTTAATCCGATTAAATTGCTCTGTGATGAAATATATTTGATTTGAACCGATTAAAAATCGTTTTTGGTGCGTTTTGATGCAGTTTCTTGCATGTTCTTGGGCGGCGTTATTGACTCTTTTTGGCCTACGTTTTAGGTCGTGCACTCCTCGATTTCCCTCCATTTCATTTGGAATCTGCTTTTCAGGTTAGCTTCTTCATTGATAATTTTTTTGTATGCATGTTATTGGGTTTTGTGTATGCATGTTTTTGACTTTAAGGTCTGCATGTGTTATTGGCTTTTGAATATGCATGTATTAGTTGTGTTATTATAATTGACATGTTAGATTATAAGTATCAAATCATTGAGTGAAACTTAGTTCCTGTTTGAAATTTAACACAAACGATTAATCGTTTAATCGTTTGTGTTAAATTTTGAATTGTCCGATTGGACAGTTTGAGAAAATTAATTTTCATAATATGCAATAACATGTAAGTTGGAGTTTATGAATAAGATTGATAAAATTTCGGTTTAGTATTTGTGTTGTTCTCCGGATGCATATTTGATTGTGGTCATCGTTGACTACTCTCATTTCGTGTATTTCGGAGACCAATGCGAAATGCAGCCGAAATCTTATCAAATTTATGATGTAGACTTCTTTGCACGTGTCTTAGCAAATTATGAAAAATAATTTTTTTGAATGGGTAGGGCCTAACCTTGTGAGAGTTAAAAACTTAAACTGATGATTTTACGAATATAGTATGGATCGAAGGTGGATGAATGAACGTCGCATCAGTGAAGAATATGATAAGGGTGTTTCGGAGTTCTTGCATTACGTTGAACAAAATGCTAAGTCTGTGAACGGGACATATTTTTGTCCTTGTGTTCGTTGTCTTAATCAAATATGGCAAGACTTAGGCAATGTGCGTGACCATCTATTCATGTTCGGCATAATGAGGACTTATACCGTTTGGACTTAGGTAATGTTATTTATGTCATGTGTTGGATTAAGACCATCATTCGAGTTGTCATTACAGATGACTGGAATGAGGTAATGATGCATACCTTGAATACATTACAAATCAAATTCATCTTTAAACATATATGAAACCATAATGAATCTTTCTTCAATTTTGCAGCGCTTCAAGAGTACATCTCCTATACCGGAGGACACAATTAGGCAGATAAGGAAGGAGTGGACAACTTATCTTCTGCAAAGATGGAGCAAGGAACACTTTTATTTGTTGTTGAACATTGCTTAGGTTTAGTTTAAGTTTATATCTTCATATTGGATTATTTTTTACATTAAGTAGAACTTTCTTTATATGAAACACATATATATATTATACTATATTGTTCTGGGACAATTTTCTACTTTTCAGGTGTGATTTTATTGCAAAAACAAATTAATTTTTTTAAAAAAAAAACACTCAGTAGACATCGGTTAGTGCACAACGGACGTCTAACCCCCTAATCCCTAAACAACCCGTTTCAGGCATATGGACTTCGGGGGTATGCCTCAGACATCTATATAGACGTCGGGCCTGACCACAACGAACGTCTATATAGATGTTCGAGTCATACCCCGACGTCTGACTAACGTCACCCACAAAGACATCGGGTACAGGTCAGACATCAAAAAGCAAAAAAAAAATAGACGTCTAAAATTCTTTATGCAATATTGTCATCAATGATACCTCTATACAGCATAAATGTGTCCTTATGTGATCTTCTCAATAATATGGATAAATGATGTCTCTTTGCAATATATATTTTTAAGTGACACATCAAATGATACCTCTATACAGCATAAATGTGTCCTGATCTTCTCAATAATATGGATAAATGATGTCTCTTTGCAATATATATTTTTAAGTGACGCAGTTATTCCAATTATCTAATTAAAATCAAATCTACATCTTCTAAGATCCAGGGAAAAAACTAAGTTTAGCATAATAAATCAATTGTTTTACTTACTTGAATTGAAAAAGAATGGAGTGAGTAAAATATATAAAGAAAAAAATAATGATAAAGTGACATATATTTATATATATTTAATATATATTATAAAAATAAAATAGTCATAATTTTTTTATTTTAATTTTTTTAAAAATAAAAGTAAAAAGTAAGAGAAATTAAGATCAAATGTAAAAGTTCGTATGTGAAACCATTGTTACTCTAAAGAAAATTATAACTATTTTTTGTTCTCCATTGTGTATTCTCTTCCCACAATCTGAGCACAGAAAAAAAAAACTCAAACATTCACCTACCCCATCTCTTTGAAAATCTCATGCCACATGAAACCATAACCGCAACCAACCATGTCTGAACCAAACTTACCTCCACCTGACCCAACCTTCTACCCTTCTTCCATGGCTCGTGAGTACCGCAAGGGTAACTGGACCCTCCAAGAAACTCTCATCCTCATCACAGCCAAGAAGCTCGACGACGAACGCAGGCTCAAAGCACCTTCTTCTTCCTCTTCTCCCTCTTCTTCCAACAGAAACAGCGGCGAACTAAGGTGGAAGTGGGTGGAGAACTACTGCTGGAGCCACGGCTGCTTGAGGAGCCAGAACCAGTGCAACGACAAATGGGACAACCTCTTACGCGACTACAAGAAGGTTCGAGACTACGAGGCCACCAAATCCTCCTCCTCCTCATCGCATCTTTCAAACAACAACCAGTTTCAGTTCCAATCTTACTGGACCATGGAAAAACACCAACGTAAGGAACACAAACTACCCTCCAACATGCTCCTCCAAGTCTACCAAGCTGTCACGCAAGTGTTGCAGAAGAAATCCCACACTTCACAACTTCATCATCACCACCAACACCATTTCGTTAACGTTGTCCATTCACCACCACAGGAACATCCACAAGTTACGCCATTGCTAACTTCAACCTCACAGCCACTCTCCCAGACAACTCCGGCGGCTTCTCAACCACTGCTGTTATTGCCACCACCGTCTCTTCCACCACGCCCGGTTGACTCCACTACTCCACCGGTTTCAGGTACTCTATGTATTTCATAATCAACATCAAGTTAGTACAATAAAAACACTGTTCCTTCTTTTTTTTTTAAATTTTAATTTGAAAAGTGGTTCATAAATAATAATACATTTTCATTCTTAATCTTCTTAAAAATTATATATAAATGAATGATGATTCTCTTTTATTTATTCTTGTACTAATTTAATTTTCATCTTTATTTTTGTTATTCACTGGTAAAAGAATATATTAAATTTACTTTTTTTTTATGTTATTTTATTGTGTTCCATTTTATATAATTTTTATTTTCACAAATGTAAATAGAGAGAAAAAAATTAGGTTGTTTGTATGTTTGCTTTTTTCGATATAATTTTTGGATGTGTTCTGTTTTGTTTGGATCTTGGTCAAACTTGTACTGTCTGTAAACCCTGCCACAATTAATGGGACCCGTTATTCTTTTTGGTAAAGTACAGTCAGTATTTCTTTAGGGTACATGTGTGATGGGGCCAAATGCCCTTTGGTAAAACTAAAACCTAACAACACTGTACAAACACTTCCAAAACTAAACTCTGCATCATTCTTTGAATCTCACCCTTTCTTTCTCCTTTTCATGGAACTTCATAATTATATTAAAAGTTTCATAAGAAAATAAATATGTCTAATGTCATATAAAAACTCTTGATTTATTTAAGTTTCAAGACTTTATTAATCTATTTTCAAAAGTACCATCATGCATACCAGTGGATGATGCATATGTCATCATTGTCTTGGATTTTGTGGGTTGTCCTAGGAGATCATGAATATTTACCGGTGTAATAATCACCTAGTGGTATAATGATTATATTAGTATAATATTTACTAAATATTTATAGTATACTATTTATTAATTATTATTAATATATGTACCTTGAATTTAATTAATAATATTATATATTATAAGAGTAACACAAGGTTCAATATTATATGGAATCTTCCCAAAAGAAAACTATATATATAACACACACGCATTTAGTAAGAATGTCATAGGTTAAAATAGATCTATATATACACACCAATCAAATTGAGAAGGAATATGTTTCACTTCAATGATTTCAGTCTGAAATAAATGACAAACTAGATTGTTACCATTCATCTTCTTTTATGTGAAAAGCTAGCCTAGCATATTTCTTGATATTTGTAAGAAATTTTTTTTCTTGATATAATATTTTATTTGTATTATTTTTGTAATCATATATAAAACTCAATGTGTAAATTGATTTATAATAAATAACATGGTCTAAGTTTGGATGAGGTCTAACATGTACTAGTCAGATGATAAAGCACTCTAGTAATTAAATATATCGAGAAATTCATTTATTTTTTCAACATTAAAATTATTTTCTTAGAAGGAAAAGTTTTTTTATATATATATATATATATTCCACTTGTATATGTATTACTTAAGAAAAGTTTTAAATGCATATGTATTACTTAATGTGAAAGATGTTTTTTTTTCAATAGTTATATACATGCATGTGTTATTTTCCGTCTTCCTCCATTGAAAATACGGTGATTATAATACCTGTGATGTGATGGGTGTTGTAGAGGGATCAGAATCAAGTGGCACAGAATGCAAAAACGATGACGAAAACTCAGAATCGAAACGCAGGAAATTTGAGCAGAAGCTTGGATCAAGCATCATGCGCAGTGCATCAGAGTTGGCACAAGCTCTTAGGAGCTGTGAGGAGAAGAAGGAGAAGAGGCACCGCGAGATGATGGAGCTTCATCGGCGAGGGCTTCACATTGAAGAAACACGTAACCAAGTGAACCAGCAAGGAATCACCAACCTTGTTTCTGCAGTAACCAACCTCACTGGTGTCATTCAATCATTCATCACCATGAACAAAGATCATGGTGCTGGAAATGCTGATGATCATGCATGTTCTTCCTAATGTTTTTGTGGAAGAAATAGTTTATAAATATTAATTATAATATGTTTTACTAACAGATTAATCCATGTTAAATAGTCTTTCTATTTGTATTTTGTAGGTTATTGACATTCTTTTAATGTGTGGAAATCAACCAAATTGGTTGCATAATTATCCACGAGTGAATATTTGAAGTGTTGTTTAAAAAATATAAATTTGCATCTCGAAAAACAAAATAACAAAATAAATATAGTTAAACTATAATGATCATCTGTGAAAAAAAAGAAAGACAAAGAAAATCAATACAGAAGATAAAATGTGAAAGAAGAAAATAAGTATATGTTTGGCCAGAGATCGATATATATAATTTATTTAATGATGTATAGTGCTTAAAACTTTTTTAATATATTTTCGTTTAAATATAACTTCCATTTATACCTAACTTTATTAAAAAAATTAATATTAAAATATTCTTTAATAATAAAATTTGATATTGTTTTTTTTAATAATAAGTTTAATATGTATATAACGTTACTTTTATTTGTTTTAGTTTACAAACAAAATCATAACAGATAAAGTTAAAGGGTAATTGTAGGATGAAAGATTTTACATTCATTTTATACGATATAGGAAAAATAATTATATAAGAGTAAATTTTTATATTTTATTAAGAAAAAAAAAATAATAGTATCGAATAAATATGAATATAAAATATTAACTGGTGTGAAAGTATCATTTCTAAAAAAAGTTAAAAGGACACAGCAAAACGGTGAGGTTTGTGTTTTCAGTTTCATCAAGAAGAGCGCATTTATCTTTCAAATTTGGTTCATTTCTCTTGTTGAAACTCATTGACGTGCTTCCCGCATCCTTCAATTTTGGCTCTTTACAAATCCAACACAATCTCATCTTTGTTTCATTCTCTCTCTCACGCTCTTTCCTGTGATCCACGCTGCTTCAATTTCCTTCCCATTTCATCGAGGTATTTATTCTCTATTTGCATTTTCATGTTTTGTTTATATGTTTTCTTCAGACTATACAAGTAGTAGGAGAAGGGTTATGAATTATGCTCCATTTGAGTTCTCATAAATAACGGGTATTGCTTGTTTTTCTCTTAGCGTTGAACCATTTTTGTTTTGAGTCCAAAACCTTAGTTGTTGCAACTGTCTATACATTGGTTTGATGTCAATCTGTGTTTGAGAGCATCTTGCAATGGATATTGGCTGGGACTGGAGGAAAGTTCTTAGCCATGTTGAAAGTTTCAAACTTTAAGTCATGGGAATATGTGGTTTTTGATTTCAAGTGTTGAGTTACTCTGTCATCTAATCACTGTTCATTTTGTTCAGTTTTAATGTAATTACCTTAAGAGTCATAACTATATATGATTTCTGTATAGATATTTTACACTAACAATACATAGAAATTAAACTCCTAAATGTTTAAAAATTAATAACAAGAATTGGTGATCTGTTATTGAATAAACTTAGTGATTTCTCTGCTGCTGTTGTTAATTTTCTTTTGGTTGATTTGTTTTTCAATTGGAAGATTTGATTTTGAATTGCTGATGACTTGAAATTGATGATTCTCGAAACTGATGATTAGGCTAAATGGGGAGGATCAAACCTCATGTTCTGCTACAGCAAAGCAAAAGGAAGAAGGGACCTTCTCGCATAAGTGCCACAACTATTATAGTCTGTACATTGATTATTGTCATGCTTATGTATTTCATGTTTTATAGACACTGGTCCAACAGGTTAGTAAAAGTAAGAAAACGCCTTCTTGCATAAGTGCCACCGCTATTATATTTTATTCATTGATTCTTGTCATGCTTATGTATTTTTCTATTTATAGACATTGGAGAAGGCAATTTTGTAGTGCAACAAATGATACACAATACTTGTTTCCTGAATAAAAAATCACTCACGAAATTATGCAAATGTACTTGTACAAATGTAGCTCTAGCTTGTGTGAGATTAGTCTGTTCTTCCGCATCATTGTGAGAATATTTGGGATACTATTACTATTGGTTACTTGTTATTGTGTAATGTGTAATGAATGCTTGCTGATGACACTTCAGTTTTCGGCTTTATTGTTATGTAAATATTTGTTTGTCAACATGTACAAAATCTTTTTTCCAGTTTTCTACTACATTTGTTGAGTGATTCAAACTTATTAAAAAATGAATTTAAATGGAACCTCTATTGCTAATATGGTGTCTGAGAATGTGATAATAAAGAAATAGAGATTAACATTAAACAGTCCGTGTTTCATTTTCTCATACAAAATGAACTTCAAAAGAGCATTTCTGTTATCTAATAATTCATTATATTACCTGCTGCATTCAGGACGAGACTTCAACCAGAGAGCTACATTTCAGTCTCTGAGGTACGGACTTAATATTACATTGTAAAGGGTTCGATAACTTTGTAGCCATTTTAAATTTATTTGCTGTCTAGTATCTTGCGACGTGTTTCCTTAAGTTTATAATTCAAACATGTATATTACTTTTCTTTTTCCTTTTGGATAAGGATACTGGTAAGTCAAGGTTTTTCCCTCCTCATCAGTTAATACTGAATATTCCTTAGATACTTGATTAATCTAATAATTTCTAGTAACTAATTTGTTGCAGGATGAAAATACACTTGTGGAATCCAAAAAATCTGATCTACCTGGATATGCGGTAAGTTTTCATTCCCCATGCTGCTGTGATCATGTTAGCTTGTTTTTTTCAAAGTTCTAGGTGGTTGTCAAGTGAAATTATTAATTTTTACTTACAAAATGATACTCATTTCTTCCTTATCATAGGTAGTAATTACCTCTAAAGGCTCTATTATAGTAGAACTTTACAAGGAAAGTGCCCCTGAAGTTGTTGATGAATTCATAGATTTATGGTGAGTACTTGGTTCTCCCCTAATCCTGTTTATATTTCAAGAAATTAAAATGATGGCTGATGAAGAAATTGGGGAGAGTATTAAAGGAAAAGATGAAGAATTTCATGCTTTATGGTAATTAGATTATTGGAAGTCTACTTTAGTTAAGCCTAAAAGACTAAATAGATGGAAGTAGATGGTTTTAGTTAAATCATATGGATTTAAGGTTCTCGTATTCGGAATGCTTCTCATCTTTTGGGGCATATAGTTTACGCTACAAGCTAGTGTTATGGGATGTTGGAGTGGCTTCAAAAGTTGGTTGATGAGATTTTCTTGGTCTTGGAATTAAGGAAGAGGACAGTGCTGATTCATTTCAGTCTACAGTTTCACTAAACATGTTGGAGATCTCACATCGACTAAAAATATAATTAAATCATAGAATATATAAGTAGGTAAAAACCACTACTTATTATTCGGTTTTATGAAATTGATTTAGGATTTAAAATCCACTATGTAAGATGGTATCAAAGCCGGTTCTAACAAGGTTTGTTGGGTCTATTTGAATCATCCACAAATATCTAATCTTCACTCTAGATGCTTAATTCTCAGGAGTATGTTGAAGATCCTCACATTAACTACATATATAACCAAATTATAGTATATAATGTGTACAAAATCTTATATTATAAGCCGATTTTATGAAATTAAGTTAGGTCTAAAATTCACTTTTTAAAATAATCTAATTTTTACTTTGGGTCTATTTGGATAATCTCTTAAAATACTTGAAACAAAAATAAGAAAGGAAAATTGAAAATTTTCTTCATTAACTTATGCATTAATTAAACATAAGTTTTTGGTTACACTAATACGAGAAAGCTTCTCTAAATTAGCTTATACATAAGTACATTTTAATTTATGCAGTAACTTTTTCCATCTTTTCTTTATATTTCCTTCAAAAAGTTTTTTTTGAAATTTTTTATCTAAACAAGGCTTTCATCTTCTGTTTGGCATTCAGTTTTATGTTTGAATTGTGCATCTTGTTGGCGTGTTGAGGATTAACCTCTGCTGGGATTTCTTAATGAAAAACAGGAAGATGGTCAGGATACTCTAATGCAAGTAGTTTTG